>NW_003519353.1:67566-97772 GCF_000190715.1 Dictyostelium purpureum
TTTTATTATTATTATTATTATATATTTAAAACAAACTATTTGAAGACCAGAAGTCATATATATAAAAAAAATATTTAATCTAATAACAAAAATAATTATTGATTATTAATAATATGTCATATTACTCAAGAGCATTATTAAAATCAAGTAAATCTAATTTTACATTAGTGCAAAATTTAGAAAGGGTTACAGATGAAAGAATTGTGCAATACATAAAAACCAAATTATTGGTAAAGAGATGGATCGAAGAGGTTATAGAGGCCCCATTAAGCGCAGATGATAATGAAGAGTTAGAAGTTTCATTAAAAAATGGTATTGCCTTATGTACATTATTAAATATTATACAGCCAAACATTGTTCCAAAAATATTTACAAAATTCGTATGTAATATATATATTTATTGAAATTATTCATTAAGGTTGTATATTAATATTAACCATTCATTTTTTTATTTTTTATACATAGGATTTTGGGTTTAAAAATAATATCGATTTTTTTATAATGGGTTTAAATGAATTGGGTTTTCCAAGACAAAAACAATTTTCATTAAAAGAATTATATGACGGCGAAAATTTCGTTAGAGTTGTAGAATGTTTATCAGAGTTATCAAAATATGTATGTAGTAAAGGTTTCCACATACCAATGAAACCAATAACAACCGTTTCCGACAAAGAAATCAAAGTACCAAACGAGGATGAAATCACACTTTTAAGGATCCAATTATCACAAATTAAAGCTTTTTCCGAAGGTGATTCTATGAAAACAAGTATTAATAAAATAAATAGCTACTACACAAATAATTCATATGTAGCACCTGTATCCAATAGTAATAATACCTCAAACAATAGCAATAGTAATAATAATAATAATAGTGCTATTGGTGTCAGTTCTCCAACAGTACATAATAGCAATAATAATGTAAATGGAAATACTACATCAAAGGCAAAAACTACTTTAACTCCAACTCAAAAACCAAAACCAACAGTTTCACCCTCTCAAAGTATGTAATAATTATAAACTATATAAAAAAAAAAATCTATACTAATATTCTTTTTTTTTTTTTATTTTAGTAAAACAACATGAAAAAGGTTTTATATTATTCCAAGCATTATTTAGAGGTTATAAAACAAGACAATTTGTAAAGAAAATGAGTAATTATCAAAATATATTAAAAAAAAAATTTATATCAAAATACTAAAATTTTTTTTATTTTTTTTATAAAAACTACAGAACGTGATATTGCATACAGAGAAAAGGTTCAACAAGAAATTTTAAAAACTGAAGAAGATTATATAAAGAATTTAAATCTTTGCATTACACACTATATGATACCACTATACGAAAAAGAGCTAATCAACAAAGAACAACAAAAGATGATATTTAGCAATATTGAAATTATTTATAATTTTGGTAAAACTTTATTAGAAGATATAAGAGACCGTTGTGGTGCAAAATGGACAGCATATCAAAAGTTAAGTGACCTTTTTTTAAAAATCTCAGCATTTCTCAAAGTATACAGTTCATACGTCCAAAATTACGATATATCAATTGAAGTTTTGAAGGAATTAAGAAAGAGCGAAAAATTTAAAGATGCTTTAGAGGAGATTGGTGATTTTCCAGAAATCAATAACTTTGAGTTGGATTCATTTTTAATTTTACCAGGTAAGTTATATTTTAATTTATAATATTATTAATTTAGTATATAATCTAATAAAACTAACATAATTATCTAATTTTTATATTTAGTACAAAGAATTCCAAGATATTATCTTTTACTCCAAGATCTTGTTAAACATACATGGCCAGAGCATCCAGATCAGAAACCTTTAGCAGAAGCAGCTGAAAAGATTAGAAATGTTGCAAATTTCCTTAATGAACGTAAAAGACAAATGGAAAATATTCAAAAGTTTTCAGAGATACAGGCTAATCTTGTTGGTAAAGGTATACCCGAGTTAATTACACCATCCAGACAGTATATTAAACAAATCAACTATAACGTTCAAGAAACAAAGTCCGATATGGTGGTGTTCATTTGCAATGACTGTATGATTATTGGCAAACCAGTTAAATCATTATTTAGTGATTCAAAAAAGAAAAATATTCAGTACAAAGGCATCATTGACTATAATAATGAAATAGAGTTAAAAGACGATGAAAAGAATACAAACTATCTCAATTTAGTTCAACCAGGTGATGATAAACAATTAAAACTAACTATTGTATTAAAAAATGAAAATGAAAAGAATGCTCTCAAAAAAGAATTACAACAACTAATCAATACACTTTTAGAAAATAAAAACTCAATCAAACTAAAGTTAAATCAATCCACTTCTACTACAACCACAGGAGCCGGTGCAGGTACAGGCTCAACAGGCAACAATAGTCCAAGTCTTAATAATAGTATAAATGGATCACCATCAATATTATTAAATTCCAATAGCTCACCAATAGGCTCTCCAAGAATAGATGAATACAATATTAATCTTACATTAACTGGCAATATAACACCAAATGGAACAATTAAACCAAAATTACAACGTAAAAAGAGAATTGATAACTTATTGGAACACCCTGAACCTGAAAATAATAGTGCAGATAGTGACCAATCATCACCACAACAACCATCATCACCAACAAACAGTAGTACCAATAATACTAGACATAGATCAAAATCAACCATTTCAAAAATTGCAGGCCATTTAACCTTAAGAAGAAAAAAGAAAGAAAAACACCTATCATTAGACGACCCAAGTTCATTAATCAATGGCAGCGATACTGGTGGCTCAGATATCGATGATTCTAAAAAAGTCAATCATAATAATAGTAACAATAACGACAATGATTCAAATGCCACATCACCATTAAGCTCGCCATTATCACTATCAGTACCAACCACACCACCTCTAGACCCATCTTCAAACAATCGTTTATCTTGCAGCGGTTCAAGTATAGCTTCAAATGTAAATGATTTAGATTTAAATGACCATGATAATAATAACAATTGTAATAATAGTAATAGTATGAATAATAATAGTATGAATAATAATAGCAGTGGTAATCTTGCTGAAAGATTATCTTCAACCACTTTTATATCCTATAAAGATATCTTACAATCAAGAAGACAACTAGATCAAAAATACTTAGAAACCTATTTATCACCCGAAGAATTTAAAACTTTATTCGAAATTGAAAAAGAGGAATTTTACAAATTACCAAAATGGAAACAAAATCAAAAGAAGGTTTTATTAAAGTTATATTAAAACGCTTCACACAATATTTATATATTTATTTATTTATCATATGTTGTAATAATAAAAAACTAAACAATTTAAAAATATCTTAAATTTTCTTTTACTAATATTTAAAATATTATTTTTTTTAAAATTTTGTTTATTTTTTAATTTTTTTTAATTTTTTTTTTTTATGTTGTGCGGTTTTTTTGGAAAAAAAAGTAAAAATTTTTTTTTTTTTTAAAATTTTTTTAATGTGGAAAAAATTAACATTTCCCATATAAAAAAAAAAAAAAAATTGCATGTTTTGAACCAACCGCATAATAAAGAAGAGATTGATAACTTGTTTAATGAAACAAATAATTTCGATATTGTTTAATCAGCATGTTTGGGGTTTGTCAAAGAAAAGTCAAGTAAAATTATGGATGATGTAGTTTCTGCGATTAACATACCTGATTCGTATGTTTATCAAATTTTTGAGCAAAACTCAAATCAAGAAGGAAATAATAAATTGTTATATATTAAACTCCAACAAATGCAGTTCAAACTTGAACAACAACAAAGATAACAACTAGATCAAGTAGTAAATCAATTAAATATGTTACCATCAACCTTATTACAAAATCCAGAAACGTTAAAGCCCAAAGAAAAGGATTTAAATTTAAGTAAAATAGATGGAAAAAAAAAATTCATTGTCCACTTAAATCGCTTATAAATGAAACAAGGAAAAATGTTAGGTATTTGTGGAAACCAAGAGACATATTTTTTAGAGGATTATGTACTAAATATCCAAATTATGTGATAAATGAACAATTACGATTGGAAAAAGAAGTGGTTATAGAAATGGTTAATAATAAATCTGGTTTTACAATTACTGATGAAGATGCCACAAAATTTGGAAAATGGATTTTATCGGGCAAAGAATCTTTTTATTTTTATACAAAACCTAATAAATAGATAAATCGTCCATAGATATTATTCCACGAAAAACACCACCAACAAAATATAAAACAAAAGAACCATCAAAGACTTCTGAAGCAAAAGAACCATCAAAAACATCTGAAGCAAAAGAACCGTCAAAGACTTCTGAAGAAACAAGTACAAAATTTGGTGTAAGCCTCAACAAATAAACAATTATCAAAATAAAAAACAAAAATTATCGTAAAAGATGTGAATTATCCTCTAGCTGGAAAGTATATAAACAACCAAAACAAACAAATAATAAATAATAAAATACCTTTAAATAAGACTAGTTTGTAAAAACTTATTTCATCAATGATGATCAAAGAGATTTTTAATTATTTTTTTTAATCATTAAGTTAAAATAAGTAAATTTTATGATTTTTTACTGAGTTTAGGATTTTTTTAAAATTTCTGGAGGTGTATTCAAACTGACTTATTTCTGGTTCCATTATCAAAATTAACTTTAGACAGAAATCTTAAAGAGTTAATTTTTAATATAAAAATAATAAATTTTTATTTTATTTTTTTTATTTAAAATAATAGATTTTATTGAAAAGTTTTATAAATTTTATTTGTTTTTACCATTGTTTCCTTTACCATTACCATTATTTCCATTATTTCCATTGCTACCATTATTACCATTGTTTCCATTACCATTACCATTGTTACCATTGTTACCATTTCCATTTCCATTATTTCCATTACCATTGTTACCATTATTTGCATTGTTACCATTTCCATTACCATTGTTACCATTGTTACCATTATTACCATTATTACCATTACCATTGTTTCCATTATTGCCATTTCCATTATTGCCATTTCCATTATTGCCATTTCCATTTCCATTATTACCATTATTACCATTATTTCCATTACCATTATTACCATTATTACCATTTCCATTTCCATTACCATTATTGCCATGATTGCCATTACCATTGTGATCATCATCTTCATCGCAATCATCTTTTCCACCACTACCTTTTTTACATTGTTTACACATTTTAGATGGAGTATGACTAATTAAACCAGTACATGGGTCACAATCATCCAATGTACATGGATCATAGTCATCGATTTCTGGTTTGGGTAAAAGTGCACAGTATCCTTTATTACTAGTGGAGTTAAATTTACAAATTGATATTTGACATTTATTATTTGTTGGTGCACTACATGAAGATTTATAATGACATCCTCCTAATTTAGCATCACAACCAGTATTAATAAGACACTCATTGGATCTATCAGGACAATTAATTGGTGTTGGTGTAAATAAACCGGTAGAAGGGTTACATGAATAATTTGAACATATATTATTTGATGGTGGTAATTGAACTGGAGTATAAATACATTGGCCAGTTTGAGCATCACACGAGGAAGTCAAACATTTATTTGATGTTTGTGGGCACTTTGGAGTTTTAATACAACCATTGCCAGTTAAGCTACATGAATATAAACTACATTTATCTGGGTTATTTCCATCTAATTCTAATGAACAATCACTTGCTGTTTTCATTGCACATGTACCATTATTACATTGACCACTATTACAAACACTATTGCACTTTGATTCGTACTGGCAACCTAACTTTGGGTCACATCCAATAACATTTAAACATTGATCGGATTTATTTGAACATGTAACTGGTGTTGTTGAGAATTCACCGGTTTTTGGATCACATTTTGAATTAACACAAACATTGCCTTCATTTGGATCTGAAACTGGGGAATCAACACACTCTCCAGTATCTTCATCACAAGATGTTGTTTGACATTTGTTAGAGGACTGTTTACACTTTGGTTCTTTTTTGCATCCGTTACCATTTGAATCACATGAATAAATATAACATTTACTTGGATTACTATTACCATCCAATTCTAATGAGCAATCACTCTCTGATTTAGTTGTACATGTACCATTATTACACTTTCCACATACTCCGGTACATTGAGGTTGATATAGGCAGCCTACAGATATATCACAACCATTACCAACTAAACACTCATCTGATCTATCTTTACATAAAACTGGGACAACAGAGAAAAAACCATTTAATGGATTACATGTCGATATTACACATTTGGTTTCGTATGGATTGGG
This sequence comes from Dictyostelium purpureum, assembly GCF_000190715.1. NCBI lineage: Eukaryota > Evosea > Eumycetozoa > Dictyosteliales > Dictyosteliaceae > Dictyostelium > Dictyostelium purpureum. The sequence continues at coordinate 73,864 of NW_003519353.1, forward strand.
TATTGGAGTGTCAATACATTGACCAGTTTGGGTGTCACAGGAAGTAACAAAACATTTATTAGATGTTTGTGGGCACTTTGGAGTTTCAAAACATCCGGTAGAATTACAGGTATATACACTACATATATTTTGGTTACTTTGTGAAGAAACTATTGTTGTAAAAAAACAAAAAACTAATATTATAATTTTTATCATTTTATATATTACAATTATATTTTATTTATATTTTATTTATAATTTATTATTTATATTTTATCTTTATTTATTATTTTATTTATCTATTTTATATATTATTATTTTTAAAAAATTTTATCTTTACAATTTATCGTCGAAATATTTATTTACAATTTATTTATTTACAATTTATTTATTATTACAATTTACTTTTACAATTTAAATGCTATAAAAAAAAAAAAAAAAATTTTATTTAAAATTTTTTTTTAAGTATTTTTTTTTTCTTTTCTTAATAATTTAAAAGAAAAATCTGTTTTGTAGTCCACTGGTAAACAATTTCTATGTTGTTGAGGGTTTATTATTTTTTTTTCCTTTGCACACTTACCATTTTTTTGAGATTTAAATCCTTTCATATAAAAATTTTATTAAGATATTTATTTGAAAATTTTTTTAAAAAAAAATAAAAAAAAAATAAAATTTTTTTTTTTTTTTCAAACTTAATTAAAATCAAATCCCCAATAAAGATATTTAAGTATTTCATAAGATTTTTATTATTTTTTTTTTTGATTATAAAATATTTTTATTTTTATTTAATTTTAATTGTGAAAATTGAATAAAAAGAAAATTTTTTTTTTTAATAATTATTTTAATAATATAATATATATTATTAGTGTAAGAGACGGTATTTTATTAAATAAATTTTTTAAATGGTATGTGTGAGGAGTTGTATTTTTTAAAAAAGCTTACTTCGAGTAATGAATATTATTAGTGTAAGCGACAGTGTTTGATAAAACGAAAATTTCAAAAAATTTTTATTTTGTTTTATTTTATTTTTTAAAAGTGAAGATAATTAAAAAATGCTTTAAATTAGCCAGTAAAATAAAAGAAGCTCCCCTTCCGGGAATCGAACCCGGGGTATCAGTGTGAGAGACTAATGTGTTACCGACTACACCAAAGAGGAGATGTTTGATTAAAGTAGATGGAGCTACTTTAATTTCATTTTTTTAATAAAATTAAATATTTTGGTAAAATTATAGTACCATTAATGATAAGAGCTTTGATCACCTGAATCATTAAATTTTTTTTTTTTTTTTTTTTTTTTTTAAAAATGAAGGTTTTTAAAGCATAGCTTTAGATTAATCAGTAAATTTTGTTTAATGTTTTTAATATAAATTTACAGTAAATATTCTAAACTATTGATATTTGATAATGAATTGATATTGATGCAGTATTTTTTTACTATTTTTTTTTTTTAATTTTCTGTATTCTTTGTTAATTTTGATTATTTTTTGTAGTTATTTGGCTTGTTTATCTTTGATTTTTTTTAAATCTTTTATGTAGTACAAGAGTGGCTAGCCAATTTTGAGGTTGTTGTAATCAAGTTCTTAAATTGTGTTTTCTTGTTCGTCTTATAATTCTTTAATAACCAAAGGCGATAACAATCCAAATTTGATGGAATACATGTATTAAGGCTGAATCATTCAATATAATGAATACATTTGTTTGAAGGTACTAAGATATACAAAATTTCGCGTTTGAGCAAAAAAAAAATTTATAAACACCTGGAAGAAAATAGATACAAAAAGAATCGACAGCTGCAGGGTTCGAACCTGCGCCTCCGAGGAGATCTGATTTCAAGTCAGACGCGTTAGACCACTTCGCTAAGCTGTCAAGTTGTTGATGTTTTTAAAAATAACATTTTTTCTCAAAGTCCAAAAAGTTTAAGATATGAAATTCAGATATATTTTACAATGTAGTGAAAATACCGATACACCTGGAAAGTTATAGATATTTATCGATGAATAACTAATAAAAATTAAATAACTAAAATCAAAATAAAATTACTAAAAAAAATAAATTAATAAAAGAATATAATCAACGTCAGGCCTTTCAAGTACTATGGTTGGAGTGTTACACCTTTGCGCCATTCCAGGTAAGTCAAATATTCGTGGTTAGCAATCAATTCAAAATAAAGGTTTTTTTTGAAAATAAAAATACTTATTAGTGATAAAACATTATAAAAGAAAAAAATTGGTTTTTTAACTTTTATTTTTTCTCTTTTTTTAATTATTCCATTATTTTAAAATAACAGAATCTAATAAACCTAAAGAAAATTTCAAACAATTTAAGTCATGAATAATTTTTTTGCCCAAAAAGATAATAATATTAAGTTTTGACCCCCTTTTTTAAATTTTTTATTTTTTTTATTTATTCAATAATTTTAATTTCACCAGATAAAATTCATTTCTCTCGTAAAGTTCTTCTATAACCCTGTATTATTATTTCTAAATATTTTGCAGCATTTGTGTTAAACCTGATAATACATATACATATATATTGAGCTGCCACTTCATCTTCGTTTAGTCAAAATGTTTCTTTAAGGTTTCTTGCACCATGAATCCATTTTTTGGTTTCCAATTAATAAGAAAATCCTTCAATTCACACAAATATAAACATTCTTTGATTCCAAAATTGGATTTTTTAATGAAGAAACTATTGAATCTTTAAATATTTTATATTTTTTTAAATAAAAAAGTAAGTAAAGAACCCTTTGGTATTGGTTGATTATAGTATACAATTTCAAGTGTTTCTAAATGGAGTGGGAGAATGTTTGGTTGAAGTGGATGATTGTAGCGACAAAGATAGAGTTTATTGCATGTTATAGGCAAATCACCAGTTTTCAAAGGTTGGTCAAAAGAGAAAAGCTCTAACTCTGCAATTGAACTAAATACACCAGGAGTAATACTTTGATTGAAATCAAGAAACTTTAAAACCTTAATGAGTTTGGAAGAGTACCAATTCTAAATTGTTGATCTGATCCTAATGCTAAAATGGTAAGAGATGGAGGAAATAAGTCTGATGTGAGTTTTTGATCGAATTGGACGTAATACAATTTAGTGACACTTGGTGGTATAACTGATTTGATGTCGATTTGATGAGTGTACCAATCACAAAATTCTATACTTGTCACTGTGGGAGGAATATCACCTGCTCGAATTGGTTGATTGAAATCACCTGTAAATTCTAATTTGTGGTTCCATAAGGTATAGATTTTTTAGCAAATAAAATATTTTACTTTTTTTATAAAATACCAAATCTATTATATAAAGAAAAAATTAAAATGGTAATATAATTTATTATAATAACTTTAATAGTAGTAAGGAATCTTTTCATATAATTTAAAACTGTTATTAAATAATTTTTTTTATTATAATAATCAACCACACACTTTTTAACCCACTGTTTAATTTTTTAAAAAAAAATTTTTAAAAAAATTTCAATGCTGCGTTTTTTGTCAATGATTTTTTAAATTTCATTTCTTTTTGTGGTAGAGCTTTAAATTTTAATTTTTTTAATTTTTTTTTAATTTGCTTTTTTCTTTTTTAGTATTTCAATTATTTTTTTTTTTTTAATTTTTTTTTTTAATTTTCATTTTTTTAATTTACATACAAATAATCATATACATACAAAAAAATCATATAATTTTATTTTTTTATAATAATAATCAGCACATTCAATAAATTATATCAATAATAATATTTATTAATTACCATTTAAAAATGAATCTATTAATGATTGTTTTTTATATATTATTGGCTATTATTTTTTCAGTTTATTTAATAAATAAATATTTTGCAATCAATAACAATAACAATAGTAATAACAATAATAATTGCAATAATAATAGAAATATAACCAATACACAACACTATAACAAAATCAACAACAATTTAGCTGATCAAATTCATATTCACCAAAATCCACAGAATTCAAAACCAAACCATCAATTTGATTCCACTTGTGCTCCACCAGACCAATTTGGTTCCACTTCTGCCCCACCACAGCAATTTGACTCCACTTCTGCTCCACCAGACCAATTTGATTCCACTTCTGCCCCACCACAGCAATTTGACTCCACTTCTGCCCCAACAGACCAATTTGACTCCACTAGTGCCCCACCACAGCAATTTGATTCCATTTGTGCCCCACCACAGCAATTTGACTCCATTTGTGCCCCACCACAGCAATTTGATTCCACTTGTGCCCCACCACACCAATTTGATTCCATTTGTGCCCCACCACATCAATTTGATTCCATTTGTGCCCCATCACACCATCAACCACAATCTCAATTTTTCAACTCAATTTCTTCTCAATTAATTAATACACCAATTCCACCACCAATTCCATCCACAATTGCATCAAAAACCTCTGCATCTGTCTATCCAATTTTTGAATCTGAGCCAAGTTACAACTCTGCAGGTTCATCATTATCAAAAAGAAAAACATTTAGAAAGCCAGTATCAAGTACTATTTTTGCAGGGGAACCAACATCAACTGGCAACCATCCAATGAAGAAGAGACCATTGGAAATTGATAATGAAGTAAATAATGGTGATAGACAAATTTCCAAAAGACATAAACTCGAAGATGAAGAGAGTTTAAATATAGTAAAGCAATTTGTAGAAATGGAAATTTTAAAAAAAGAAAGAGAAAGAGAAGAAAAAGAAAAAATGGAAAGACTTAAACTAATCGAAAGAATCCAAAGAGAATATAGAGAAAGGGAAGAAATAGAAAGAAACCAATGTTTAGAAATTGAAAGACAAATAAAAGAAGGATATGAAAGAAAAAGATTAGAAAGAATCCAATTAGAAAGAGAACAACTAGAACAATCAGAAAGATCAAGATTACAAAGAATTCAAAAGGATAGAGAAAGAGCAGTAAAAATAAGAGAAAGAGAGGAAAGAGAAAGAGCAAGAGAAAGACAAAGAATAAGAGAAGAGACAGAAAGAGAAGAAAGAATCCAAAGGGATAGAGAAGTAAGAGAACAATTCGAAAGAGAACAATCAGAAAGAGAAGAATCAGAAAGAAATAATTTGGAAGGTGAACGTTCAGAAAGTGAAGACAAATGCACAATTTGTCTTAACTTTATAGATATAAATGAAATGGCCACAATTGATTGCCATCATAAATTTTGCTACAGATGCATTGTAGACTGGTCTGAACGTATCAATACATGCCCAAATTGTAGAAGAGAGTTTTTTGAAATCAAAGTAAGTAATTTACACATTCATATTTATACTTAATAAATATATTAATTAATTTCATTAATAATTTATTCAGAAAGTAGCTAATGAAGAAAATTAAGGTAATGAAGATGAAGATGAAAATGAAGATGATCTTTTAGATATTGAACTTGAAGGCGATTAAGTTAATAGTTTTGATAATTCATTCATTGTTCCTTTTTAAGAAATAGGTGAAGACCAAATTATTAATAAAATCGTTCTATTCAATGTTTCAATTATTCAATCGATTAAATTATAGAAAGTCAACTTCATCATCCAAGAAACAAATCATATCTTTATCATCATTTGTATTAAGAAGTCATGTATATCATTAGTTCAACTTTACATAAAAAATTTCCAACGTCATTTATCAAAACAACTCTTAAGGTAACTATAATGTTAATATTAACATTATTATTTTTTATTTTTAAAAATAAAAGAAACTAATATTTAATTTTAATTATTTTTAGTTAAATTCCAACTCTTTCTTCAGTATCAGCATATTGGGTTTTTGTTTACTCTTATTCAAAGTCAACACGTTTCAAGTAGCAAACTATACAATAGGGTTCTTGTTTTTTTCTTTTTCGGTATCTGCTCATTTCAAGTCATAAACTGTACAATAGGGTTCTTGTTTTTTTCTTTTCTGGTATCTGCTCATTTTAAGTCACGATCAAACACTTGGGTTTTTCTTTTCTTTTTCGGCATCAGCATATTATAACTCACATATCAAATATTAGGGTTTCTGTTTATTCTTTCCGTTTCGAGGTCAACAAGTTTTAATTCATAAATTAAACATTGGGGTTTTAATTCTTTTCTGGTATCAGCTCATTTTAAGTCACAATCAAACCTTGGGGGTTTCTTGTTTCTTTTTCAGTATCAGCTTATTTTATGTCACAAATTAAACATTGGGGGGTTTCTTGTTTCTTTTTCAGTATCAGCTCATTTTAAGTCACAATCAAACTTTGGGGGGTTTCTTGTTTCTTTTTCAGTATCAGCTCATTTTATGTCACAAATTAAACATTGGGGTTTTTGTTTAATCTTTGTAATTATGGTTTTCAAATTGGTTTATTCAAAATCAAATTATCCATCTACCATTCAACCGTCTACACCAACGTCCATTGGACCAATCAAAATATTTCATTAAAAAATATAATAACAAATCTAAATTTTTATATTTCAACATTACATCTTTAATTAAAAAATCACTCAATTATTAGAGAAAATAAAATAATTTAATTAATTTAATTAAAATAAAGTTTTGTATAATAATTAAAATAAATAATTTTTATTAAAATGTATTTTATAATTCTTTTTTTATTCTAAAGGTGGTTATCCACTGTCAATAGTTTATTTACCTATTCTGAAATAGAAACAAGTATATAATCACTTTTTCTTATAATTTCTCTATCTTTTTTCTGAGTTACTCTTTTATAAGGACAATTCTTCACGAATCTATGAACCTTTTTATTGACCTTTTACCTAGTAAGTATAAAAAATAATAATATTATTTAAAAATATTTAAAAATATAACTCTAATTTTATCTAATATATAAATTATATTTTTAAATAACATCTAAATAATATAATCATTATAATTTGATGTTTAATTATTGCCAGTGTTATTTCTCCACATTTAAGACTGATTCAATTTTGGTTGTTTCTTTGAAAAAAAAAAAAAATTAAAAAATTAAAAAAAATAAAATAATTAAAAAAAAAAAAAAAAATTTTAATAATAAAAATATTTAAAGACGATGAAATGGATGAAATGACAACAAGGTTATTAGTTTGTAAAGATTGGTGCTCAAATATAAAATCATCATGCAACACACTATCACTCTCTTTAAATAATCTATTGCCAATTACAAATCAAATTTCAACATTTACAGCATTAAAGAAATTGGAAATCGTTTGTTTGAATAATGACTATTCGGATAGTGATGACGACAGTGACGATAGCGATACCGAAAACTATTGAAATTAACTTTTTATTATTATTTAGATACCAAATCAAGTTACTCTATTTAAGCAATGGGTTAAGGGTTAATAATACATTGGAATCATTGGTATTAAGAGGATGTAAAATAGAAGGTTGGGGGAGCATACAGTTTATGCGAAACTTTAGGTATTAACAAATCTTTAAAAGAATTAGATTTAACACAGAATAATCTTGGTGATAGAGGAGGTTGTATTGCAGAAAAACTAAATTTACATCCATCATTTATTTTCAATTTAAAAAAAATAAAATTAAAAAAATAGAAAAAATTATAATCAATTTAATAAAATATAAATACAAAACACCTTAAATCAATTATAAATAATAAGAAAATTGTTTTTGTTGCCGCTGATGAAAAATTACCATCATACTGGCAATACTCATTCACTGATGGTAACTGTGTCATCTCATTCCGTCCAAAGATCTGTAACACTAATGATGTATTCACTGCTAAATTAGAAACTCTTCTTCCTTCACAAGGCACCTACTCTTTAATGACCCGTTTAAATATTAAAGAAAATCAAGCTAAAATGGATGCTAATTTAGTAGCTGTTAAAAAAGCAATGAAATCCGATGTCGATTGGACCATCGATCAAGCATCATTAGAAGCCGTTTACCCACATGTTGCTGCCGATTTAAAAAATAGTTTTGGTCATATTTTTGCAGGTGTTATCGAAAAAGTTGCAGCCAATCTTGCTAAACGTTGTGCTGATGAAATGGTATTAGAAGCTGTACTATTGTTATTAAACACAATGCCACACAAAATGGATACTGGTTATGGTCATTCGAAAACGGTAATTTAGTTATTTCATTCAAATCCATTACCAATACCAACGATGTTCAAACTTTCGATTTCATTAAATTATTATAATTTATAACTTTATAAATAAACTATTTAATAATAATTTTATCAATAATCTGTTAGAAAAATTATTAATCTCTTCTGGCATATTCATGGTTATTAAAATTTCTATATTATTATATTTTGGTGATGAAAGAAAAAAATATAAAAAAATATTATAAAAATAAAAAAATTAAATTTTTTTTAATTATTCACTTCAAACCAAAAAATAAATAAATTTATTTACTTCAAATCAAAAATTAAATGTTGAAAAGAGGTGATTATTTCTTTGATGAAGTTGACTTTTTTTAATTTCATCATTTTCAGTAATTGAATGATACGATTTTATTAATAATTTGATGCTTTTTCTTTAGATTTTTTAGCAAATAAATAATTTTACTTTTTTTATAAAATACCAAATCAATTATAAAAAAAAAAATTAAAATGGTAATATAATTTATTATAATAACTTTAATAGTAGTAAGGAATCTTTTCATATAATTTAAAAACTGTTATTAAATAATTTTTTTTATTATAATAATCAACCACACACTTTTTAACCCACTGTTTAATTTTTTAAAAAAAAAATTTTTAAAAAAATTTCAATGCTGCGTGTTTTGTCAATGATTTTTTAAATTTCATTTCTTTTTGTGGTAGAGCTTTAAATTTTAATTTTTTAATTTTTTTTTAATTTGCTTTTTTCTTTTTTAGTATTTCAATTATTTTTTTTTTTTTTTTTTTTTTTTTTAATTTTCATTTTTTTAATTTACATACAAATAATCATATACATACAAAAAAATCATATAATTTTATTTTTTTATAATAATAATCAGCACATTCAATAAATTATATCAATAATAATATTTATTAATTACCATTTAAAAATGAATCTATTAATGATTGTTTTTTATATATTATTGGCTATTATTTTTTCAGTTTATTTAATAAATAAATATTTTGCAATCAATAACAATAACAATAGTAATAACAATAACAATTGCAATAATAATAGAAATATAACCAATACACAACATTATAACAAAATCAACAACAATTTAGCTGATCAAATTCATATTCACCAAAATCCACAGAATTCAAAACCAAACCATCAATTTGATTCCACTTGTGCTCCACCAGACCAATTTGATTCCACTTGTGCCCCACCACACCAATTTGATTCCACTTGTGCCCCACCACAGAAATTTGATTCCACTTGTGCTCCACCAGACCAATTTGATTCCACCTGTGCCCCACCAGACCAATTTGATTCCACTTGTGCCCCACCACACCAATTTGATTCCACTTGTGCCCCACCACACCAATTAGATTCCACCTGTGCCCCAACAGACCAATTTGATTCCACTTGTGCCCCACCACACCAATTTGATTCCATTTGTGCCCCACCACACCAATTAGATTCCACTTGTGCTCCACCACACCAATTTGATTCCATTTGTGCCCCACCACACCAATTTGATTCCACTTGTGCTCCACCACACCAATTTGATTCCATTTGTGCCCCATCAAACCATCAACAACAATCTCAATTTTTCAACTCAATTTCTTCTCAATTAATTAATACATCAATTCCACCACCAATTCCATCCACAATTGCATCAAAAACCTCTGCATCTGTCTATCCAATTTTTGAATCTGAGCCAAGTAACAACTCTGCAGGTTCATCATTATCAAAAAGAAAAACATTTAGAAAGCCAGTATCAAGTACTATTTTTGCAGGGGAACCAACATCAACTGGCAACCATCCAATGAAGAAGAGACCATTGGAAATTGATAATGAAGTAAATAATGGTGATAGACAAATTTCCAAAAGACATAAACTCGAAGATGAAGAGAGTTTAAATGTAGTAAAGCAATTTGTAGAAATGGAAATATTAAAAAAAGAAAGAGAAAGAGAAGAAAAAGAAAAAATGGAAAGACTTAAACTAATCGAAAGAATTCAAAGAGAATATAGAGAAAGGGAAGAAATAGAAAGAAACCAATGTTTAGAAATTGAAAGACAAATAAAAGAAGGATATGAAAGAAAAAGATTAGAAAGAATCCAATTAGAGAGAGAACAACTAGAACAATCAGAAAGATCAAGATTACAAAGAATTCAAAAGGATAGAGAAAGAGCAGTAAAAATAAGAGAAAGAGAGGAAAGAGAAAGAGCAAGAGAAAGACAAAGAATAAGAGAAGAGAGAGAAAGAGAAGAAAGAATCCAAAGGGATAGAGAAGTAAGAGAACAATTAGAAAGAGAACAATCAGAAAGAGAACAATTAGAAAGAGAACAATTAGAAAGAGAACAATCAGAAAGAAATAATTTGGAAGGTGAACGTTCAGAAAGTGAAGACAAATGCACAATTTGTCTTAACTTTATAGATATAAATGAAATGGCCACAATTGATTGCCATCATAAATTTTGCTACAGATGCATTGTAGACTGGTCTGAACGTATCAATACATGCCCAAATTGTAGAAGAGAGTTTTTTGAAATCATAGTAAGTAATTTACACATTCATATTTATACTTAATAAATATATATTAATTAATTTCATTAATAATTTATGCAGAAAGTAGCTAATGAAGAAAATTAAGGTAATGAAGATGAAGATGAAAATGAAGATGATCTTTTAGTTATTGAACTTGAAGGCGATTAAGTTAATAGTTTTGATAATTCATTCAATGTTCCTTTTTAAGAAATAGGTGAAGACCAAATTATTAATAAAATCGTTCTATTCAATGTTTCAATTATTCAATCGATTAAATTAAAGAAAGTCAACTTCATCATCCAAGAAACAAACCACATCTTTATCATTTGTATTAAGAAGTCATGTATCTCATTAGCTCAACTTTACATAAAAAAGTTCCAACGTCATTTATCAAAACAACTCTTAAGGTAACTATAATGTTAATATTAACATTATTATTTTTTATTTTTAAAAATAAAAGAAACTAATATTTAATTTTAATTATTTTTAGTTAAATTCCAACTCTTTCTTCAGTATCAACATATTGGGTTTTTGTTTACTCTTATTCAAAGTCAAAACGTTTCAAGTCGCAAACTATACAATAGGTTCTTGTTTTTTTCTTTTCCGGTATCTGCTCATTTCAAGTCATAAACTGTACAATAGGGTTCTTGTTTTTTTCTTTTCTGGTATCTGCTCATTTTAAGTCACGATCAAACACTTGGGTTTTTCTTTTCTTTTTCGGCATCAGCATATTATAATTCACATATCAAATATTAGGGTTTCTGTTTATTCTTTCCATTTCAAGGTCAACAAGTTTTAAGTCGCAAATTAAACATTGGGGTTTTTCTTTTCTTTTTCGGCATCAGCATATTATAACTCACATATCAAATATTAGAGTTTCTGTTTATTCTTTCCGTTTCGAGGTCAACAAGTTTTAATTCATAAATTAAACATTGGGGTTTTAATTCTTTTTTGGTATCAGCTCATTTTATGTCACAATCAAACTTTGGGGGGTTTCTTGTTTCTTTTTCAGTATCAGCTCATTTTATGTCACAAATTAAACATTGGGGTTTTTGTTTAATCTTTGTAATTATGGTTTTCAAATTGGTTTATTCAAAATCAAATTATCCATCTACCATTCAACCGTCTACACCAACGTCAATTGGACCAATCAAAATATTTCATTAAATAAAATAATAACAAATCTAAATTTTTATATTTCAACATTAGATCTTTAATTAAAAAATCACTCAAATATTAGAGAAAATAAAATAATTAAATTAATTAAATTAAAATAAAGTTTTGTATAATAATTAAAATAAATAATTTTTATTAAAATGTATTTTATAATTTTTTTTTTATTCTAAAGGTGGTTATCCACTGTCAATAGTTTATTTAACTATTCTGAAATAGAAACAATTAACATATATATTTAATAATAAAATAATTAACTATAATAACTATATAATAAAAAATGGATATAAACATGATGGATATTGAAAAATATAGAGAAATTAAAATATTTAAAGACGATGAAATGGATGAAATGACAACAACAGAATAATCATCAACATCAGGAAGAAATAAAGAAAAAAGATCATTCATCAGAAGGAACTCAAATATCATTATCTAAAATATTTAGAAATCCGATGGGTGACCTTAATATCAACAAAAAACATTCAAATCTTTAACAATATTATGATAATAATATATATATTATTTTATCATAATTTTAATAAATATATAATTTTTTTAATATCCAATAAATAGAAAAAATAAAATATAAAATTCATATCAAATTAAAGATTTTATTTTTTTATTTTAAAAAAGTTTTATTTATTTAAATGTCTTTTAAGGTATCTAATTTTTTTAAAAAATTATTAACTAAATAATTTGTTGATATCAATTCTAATGAAGCAAGACCAACTACACCCAAAAAGAATTGAGGTTTTGACAAAGGTTTCTTTTTTAATTTACTAATTGCAAATGTGCCTAATGTTGCTGGAGTCAAAAAGAGAGATGTTAAAATGATTGGATAAGAATATTTAGCTATAAAATTTGGTTCCATATGATCCTCTAAATCTCTTCTAACATAAAATCCTTCCATATCACTGTTTATATGTCGAGAAATACCTTTAACATGACCCTTGCCAACAACAGCTACAATTTTTTTACCTGGAGCATCTCTTATGCAACTGGCCATATATTGATCTCTTTCGTCTATTAAACCCTTTTTAGCTGGTAATGGCAAAGAATTTCTCCACTCTACACTATCCCAAGGCTCATTAATTGTTTTGGATGCTTCTTTATAATAAATTTCTCTAATTTCTTTAGCACTCTTGTTATATAACTGAAAATATGATTTAATGGTTTGCATTGAAACATTGAAAATTGTTCCTAAATCTAGATAATTTGCAACTCTTTTCCATGTAACTCTTGAATCTCTATCACCTAATACTATTGTACATTTATTTTCTTTTGCGTAATTATAAGCAACTCTGAATTCGGTTCCATAAATATATATTTGTTTATTATTATTATTATTATTGCTATTGCTATTATTATTTACCAATGGCATAAAAGTTGTATAGTAATAAAACAAATTGAGGTATGACAAAACAAAATCTGAAACTTTAGTTGTAAACCAATTTATTTTAGGTTTAGTTAATATATTTTTAATTAAAAGATCTTCGCTTGCATTTAACATTCCTGCTCTTTCACTTGATAACTCTAGCATTACAGTATCTGGCTTTACTAAATCCAATAATGTTTTTACGTCTGTTGATGATTGTGGTGATACATGAACGCTACCAAATAAATAAATAACTGAATTATTCTTTTCGTTGATTACAACATTAATATTTTTATTTGAGTCTATAATACATTCGTTTATTTTATTTAAAATTTCGTTTGTTTCTTTGTAGTCGATTTCATATTTTTGATTTTTATATTCTCCTGAATTGTAGAAATTCATTTTATTATCTAATTTATTGGATAAAAAAATGAAAAAAAAGTAAAAAATAAAAAAATAAAAAAATAAAATTTTAAAAAATAAAAAAAAAATAAAATTTTTTTGGTTTAAAAAATTGGGAAAAACATTGTGGTTATAAAAACAATAAATAAAATAATAATTAGATTTTGATTGAAAAATTAAATGTAATCGTAAATTATTTAAAAATACAAAAGTTTTTTTTTTATTTAATAAAAAGAAATTAAAAAGGATTGTGTTGTTATATAATTTTTTTTTTCTTTTTATATTATAGAAAAATAATTGTAATATTATTAATTGTTTGTATTATTTTATTGAGGGGGTTTGTAGTATATATTGTATTAGTTTTAAAGTGGTGGTGGTGGTGGTATTCTATTCTTATCATCATCATATTGTTCATCATAATTATATTCTTGTTGTTGTTGAGAGTAGTCATATTGTTGATCTTGTTGTTGAGAGTAATCGTATTGTTGGTCTTGTTGTTGAGAGTAATCATATTGTTGTTGTTGTTGGTCGTAATCATTAGTTGTGGCACCTTCTTGATAATCTTGAGCTTGATAGTCTTGATTTGAGTAGTCTTGGGTGGTTTGTTGTGAGTAATCATGTTGTTGTTGATCTTGTTGTGAGTAATCATATTGTTGTTGATCTTGTTGATCTTGTTGTGAGTAATCATATTGTTGTTGGTCTTGTTGAGAGTAATCATATTGTTGTTGATTATTTTGTTGGGAATAATCATATTGTTGTGAATAATCATAAGCTGGTGGTGGTGGAAGATTTGGAGTTGAAAGTGGTGGTGGTGGTGGTGGTGGGGTATAGGCACTTGGTGATGAATATGAAAGATTTGTAGTCGATCTATTATTACTATTATACAAATTGGAAGCGTGGTGGTCACCAGATTCTGAAAGATTATTGTTAGAATTATGATAAGTTGAAGCACGGAAATTTGGAGTTGATGATGATGAAACTGTGACAGTAGTTTTAGTTGATGAAGGAATATCAGTGTATGCAATACCATTCTTGTTATTTGATAAACAAGCTTGAACATCTGAAATGATTTCACCAATTTTATCATTTGTACCTTTTTTATCATTTGATTTACTGAGAATTCTTGCAACATCAGCAGTTGGAACTGGTACATCGACAAGGGTACGATTGGTGGTGAAACATCTTTTCATTGCTTGTAAACCTGCTAAACCTAAAGAGTTGTTATCGATGAGTAAAGTTTTAAGACAAGTATTCTTCTTTAATGATTCGAATAATTCTCTACAAATATCATCACCCATTTGATTACCAGAGATATCTAATTCGACCAATTTGCAATCAGCAAGTGATTTGACTAATGGTAAAAGTTCTTTACCTAAACAGAATGAATTTTTACCACCCAAAACTAATTTTCTAATTGAAACATGTTGATTAATGGTTCTAGCGATATGATCAACGATTGGCTCGGCTTTACTAGATGATTTAAAGTTGGATGAAAGGTCAATGGCAGTAAGAGTACTATTCTCTTCAAGAGCTTGGACAATATAAGTGACACCCTTCTTTCTAAAGCCATTATTTGCGAGATTAAGTGATGAGATATTGGATGATGATTTGATAGTTTGTGAAAAAGCTAATGCACCTTTTTGCTCTAAATTATTGCTTGAAAGATCCAAGTATCTATCTGAAACTGCAACACCGCTACTGCATGCATTAAGGATGTTGTTAACTTGGTCACCAGTAATTTGACATTTTGATAATTTAATATTGGCCAATGAATCACATTTGTTAATAATAGCACAAACATTTGATACAGCCTCTGGTGTAAATTTATTACTAGAGAGATCCAAATATTGAAGTGCTTCCAATTGACCTTGTTTAAGTGCCATTGTGAATTTAGTGGTATCTAATTGAGTATCTTCGAGGTTGATATGAACTAATGGTTTTCTTGGATTTGGAATTGATGAATTTAGGAGAATAATCCAATCATGGAGTGATTCGGTACCAATTTTATCGAAAACATTTCTAGAGAAATCTAAATGAACAATATTACCAGAGGAAGCATAGTTTGATTGGAGAGTACGGAAGAAAACTGAAGCACCTTTAGCCTCTAATTGAACATGTGAAGCAATGAGCTCCAAGAATGGTCTATTGAATGATTTGATTGCCTCTGCAATAACCTCCATACCTTCATCTTGAACTTTATTTTCAGAGACATTGAGTGATACAAGGACATTATGTTGATTCTCTTTTAAAGCTCTTCCTAATTCCATCCAACCACTTGAAGCGTCAATTGATGAAAGATCAGCACTAACGATAGTTCTATTGTGATGGAAAACATCGGCTAATAATAATGGGATTTCTTTTCTTGTTTTATTATGGCAAATAAAAGTATCGAAAAATGTATTGTGTCTGAGAGCTGCTAAAACTGGAGTTAAATTTACAGCTGATTCACTATTTTTATCGATACCTGCAAAATCATCAAGACAAAATACTCTGCTTCCCTTGCTAACAGTTTCTTCAAGATAATAAATTAAATCTGTGTTGATTGGTGAACCATAATAGTTACATTGAGCCTTATAGACTTCGAAAAATCCATGAGCTAATCCTGGATCGACTTGATCAATTTCTGGTGGGGTTCTTTCTGGTGGCAAAATTAAAAGATTTGGTGAAGCTTCTTGTGAAAATGTATAACTAATTTTATGAAAAGCATTAATTAATAATTTTGGAATTATAATACCAATATTTGATCCAGTCATATCAATTAAAAACTTTGAAAATTTTAATACAACCTAAAAAATTAAATTTAAGATTAAAAAAAGTTAGTATTAATTAAAAACTATATTTGTATTATACGGAATAATGAAAATATTTACTCTATCAATATCATCACTTCTAATTTCAACTAAATCATATAAATGACCTTCTCTTACAACTTGCTTTTTACCACCAATCTTATTTCTTTTAATTGAATAAATTCTATATTTGGTTAAAACAAAAAGACGATCTTGAACAACATCCTTTTTATTTGTTTTCTTTACCCAAAGGATAAAATCTGGATCTTGACCCTCTAAATCAAAAACAAATCTCTTTTCACCTGGTGATAATTCTGAAGATGCCATTCTTTCTTTAATTATTTCTCTTTTACTTTTTTTTTTTCTAAATCTACTAGCTTGATAGCTGGTGTTATTATGATTACTATTGCTATAATAAAAGTTTATAGATTTATTTGAATCTAGGGTATTAAATTTACTATTACTACTTGAATCTGTACTGATACTACTTTGACTACTATTTAAACTTGTTAAGCTTGTAAAACTCGTTAAACTTGTTAAGCTAGTACTACTGATACTATTATTTAAATTAGTTGAATTATTATTATTATTATTATTATTACTATTACTTTTCTAATGTTTAAAGGTAAAATTGAATTAATAAATAAATATAAAATAAATAAATAAATAGGAAAAAGAACAATAAAATAATGTGATTCTATTACACTATACTATTATAAAACAATAGCATTGAAATAAAAAAAATAAAAAATAAAAAATAAAAACTGAAAAAAATAAAAAATTAAATAAATAAATAAAAAAAAGATATATACATTGGTGTGTGAGTGTGTGAAATTTTATGAGTATACTTTTTGGGTTTAGGTGTGGTGTATTGTGTGTTAGTGTGGTGTATTTGGATGAATGGGGGGGTTTTTATTTTTATTATTATTTATTATGTGTATATGGGATATTATGATATAATTTATAAATACAAATAATATTTATTTGTTTTATTTTTTTTTTGTTGTGTGGGAAGGAAAAAGAAAAAAGAAAAGAAAATAAAAAATAAAAAATAAAAAAAGAAAATGGAACCAAAATTGTCTCGTTATACATACAACTAACAAAAATAATGCACAAAAGTAAAAATAAATTTTATGAAATATAAAAAAGAAAGAAAAAAAAAATGGAAAAAAAAAATATCAAAAATTTTCTTTTGCTTTTATTTTTGAGATATTTTTTAAAAAAACACTTGTGTGTGGGTATTGATGATTAATATATTTTGTGTGTGGTTTCCTCCCACAATTTTAAAGGTTGACCAAAATAAAATAAAAAAATAAAATAAAAAATAAAAAAACAACAGATATCTTTTGAAACAAAAATCCATACACTATTATTATTATAAATTAGATTATTTAAATTGGTGGTGCTATAGTTTAAATTATTATTTCTATTAGTAATGCTTTGATTTAATATTGCTAAAAACTCTTCTGATGACAAATTATTTAGATCTTTAACAGTATTATTGTTATTATTTTGATTATTGGTTAGATAACTATTTAAGCTAATACTACTCATATTAGCATAATTATTATGAAAACTATTAACACTATTATTCATACTATTATTATTATTATTGATATTTTTAGAAATAGGGTTATTATAATTCTTATTCTCCACTGAGACATTATTGTTATGATTGTTATGATTGTTTTGATTATGACCATTATCTTTATTTAATTTATTTATGTTATCATTTAAACCTTGATGGTTTTGATTATTATTTACATAACTAAAATTATTATTATTATTATTGATATTATTTACACTATAATTTTTAGCATTATTACTTATATTATTTCTGTTTATGGTATCATTATTTATGCTATTTATATTATTTATGTTTCTATTACTGTTTCTGTATGTATAATTATAGTATTGACGATTATTATTGGTACCACCATTATATGTATAGTTATATTGAGGGGTTTGTGGTTTCATTTTTTTAATATAAAATAAAAAATTTTAAAATATATAAAATTAAAATAAAAAAAAAAAATAAATAAAATAAAATAAAATAAATAAATAAATAAATAAATAAATAAATATATATAAACAAAAAGAAAAAAAAGAGAGAAAAAAGAATAAGGAAAAAAAATTACTATATTCTCTTTTTTTTTTTTTTTTTTTTTTTTTTTTTTTTATAATTAAAATTTAATTATATAAAAAATATACAAAATACAAATTATATCTATATTTATGTATAAAATTAAAAGGTATTTTTATCATTATATCAAAAGAAAACACAAAAAAAAAAATTGTGTGTGTTTATTGTGTGGTTGGAAATAATTGTGGTGGGTGTATTGTTTTAATAACATTATTGTTATTATTCTTTATATGTTTATTTTTAGTATGTTATAAATAATGTGTTGTTGTTTTTGTTGTTGTTGTTGTTGGATTTGTGTGTGTTTTATTTTTCATATTTTACGAGGTTTTTTTAACAAAAATATATTGTCCGGGTTTTATTGTTTTTTATGTAAAAGATGGATAGATATTATTTTTTTTTTTTATTGTATGAATTTTTGTATTTTTTGGTTTTAAAGTTTCAAATACCCATCCATTAATTAACTGACTATTTAATGTTTGATATGATAATTTTAAAAATAAAGATGAAAAGGTTTATAAATGTATTTATTTTTTAATGAAAAAAAATTCTAAAAAAAAAAATGAGGTAAAAATAAATTTTTTTTAAAAAAAAAAAAAAAATTTTAAAAAATAAAAATTTAAACCAAAATATAAAATTTTTTTTCTAACGGCAAGCAATGAGATCTCTGATTCATATTAAAAATTTAGATGACCAGTTTTATTTTTTTTTAATTTTCCTAATACCAATCATAATCCAAAATTTTCTATATAAAACTTTTTTTTTTTTAAAAAAAAATAAAAAAATAAAAAAAGAAAAGAAGAAAAAAATAAAGATATAAATTTAAAGATATAAAATTAGAGATTGTATTTTTAAAATTTTTTTTTTATTTTTATTTTTTTTATTTTTTATTTTTTTTTGTTATAATAATATTATAATTATTATTATTAAAAAAAAAAGATTTTATAAATAAATTAAATTGAAGAATATAATAAATAATTATTTAAAATTATCTTTTATATTACTATATACAGTGTGTAGTTTTGTACACTAATTTTTATACCATTTTTGATTATTTCTTTTGTTTGTGATTAAAGACCTTCAATCATTGTTTTCGAATTTTCAATTAAATGAAAATTGATTGGTTTTTTTTGGCTATTAATAGTGTTATTATTTTGGTCTTCGTTTAGAGTCTTGTTATTTATTTTTGGTTGATTTTGAGTATTTAAAAGGTTTTGGAATGGTGATTGAATTAAAAATGAGTTATTATCATTTGGCACATAATGTGATGTTGATGATGGGGTTGAAAAATATGATGCATTTAAATATTTACTTGGTGTTGAGTTTAAGGTTGATGTAATTGCTGATGTCAGTGTTGAAATTGATGTTGATGATTGTATGGTTGTCGAGGCTAATAACGATGATGCTAAAATTGGTGGTGAAGCGGATGAAGGAGAGGAGTTAGAGGAAGACAAGGTCGAGAGATTAAAGGATGAGGGTGATAATGATGTTGATGATGAGTCTGAAGATAAACCTAAAATTTTTCTTGCTTTTGTAAATAATGATTTGTTTGGATTTTCCTTTAAGAGTTTCAATGCAATGAATGATGAGTCCATTTGTGGTACAGTTGAAGTTGAGGTATTGGTTAGGTTACTATCATTCATCATAGAATCACTATCATCGCTCACTATATTATTATTGCTTATGTGTGTATTATCTAAACTTTTATTCTTTTCATCTAAACTGTTATTATTGTTTTGTTCTATATTATTTACGCAAATTGAATTATATGTATTGGTTGCTGTTGTCGTACAATTGTTTTGTTGCTGTTGTTGTTGTTGTTCTGTAATATTATTTTGATGATGGTTGTATGGTGAATAATATGGATTTTCAAACTCCATTGGATACGAAAAAGATTTTGGTGTTGAAATTCTTGATTTAAATTTCGTTTTACCTGGTGTTGTCAATGGTTCTAATGTTGTTGATAAAATTGCTGATGATGCTGGTGTTAAAACTGATGAATATGATACAATATTTGAATGACTTGGAGTTGAAATGGTTGATGAATTGTTTAATTTGGCATTTATGGTTGAAAGTGAGGTTTTATCGATTCCTTTATCAGAAAGTAATTGGAAACCTAAAACTTTATTATTCTTTGTAAAACTGTTTGATAAATTTGCTGTTGTATTCGCAGTTGATGTGGTGGTTGCGGTGGATGATGTTGGTGTTTGGATTTGTTTAAACGGAGATTCAAGATAGTGGCTATTGTTTTGGTTGGTGGTTTGTATTGGAGATGTAAAGTGATGTTCATAGGTTGCTTTGAATGGTGATGAAAGATTTTTTGAAGGGGTGAAATTAAAATAGTCTAAATGGTTTTTGCCTGGTGTAACAGGGAAAGAGCTTGGGTTAAACGATGGTGATCTAAAAGGTGAAAGTGAACTATCTAAAAATGAGGCATTTTCTTTGTTTTTTTGAATTGGTGAATAGAAAACTTCAGGGAAATTTGATCCATATTCTAGATAATCATTGTTATTTTTCTATTGATAATAAAGTTAGTTCAATAAAAATATTTAGAAGTAAATCATAGTGAAAATATGTAACTTACATGTGGTGATGAAAATTCAGATTTTAATCTTTTATTTTTACTTGCACTATTTGTTAATGATGCTCCACCCGAGAAAAACTTAATTGGTGTTACTATTTTTGACATTAATTCATTTGATGGTTTATTACGTGATGGACTATTATTTTGGTTATTTAATATATTTGCTGTTGAGCTTGAAATTGGTAGTAATGGTGTTTTATTATTATTTATAGTATTTGTATTACTATTCATATTCATATTAATACTATTGTTGTTATTTATATTGGCTATATTGTTTATATTATTTAAACTATTTATATTATTTAAATTATTTAAATTATTTAAATTATTTAAATTATTTATATTATTTATATTTATATTATTTATATTATTTGAAGAAACCAAACCATTGGATATAAAACTTTGGATTGGTGGTTGACCTATGCTATCATTGTTGTTTATATTATTTGCATTATTATTTATATTATTATTAATATTATTAATATTATTTGTAATATTTTTGAGTGGGGTTTTATTTATATTTTTAAGAATCGATGTTGCTATATTATTTACGCCACTATTATCTTCATTTTCAATATTATTTGATTCAATTTCTTTTAAACTTCTTTTTTTTGATTCTTTGGATCTATTTTCTTGAGATTTAGATGTTGAAGGTATTGGTGTTGATTTTGTTTTTGATTTTGATTTTGATTTTGTTGATGATGATGATGAAGTGGAAGTGGTTGTAGTGGTGGTAGTTGTTTTTGAAATATTTAAATTTGTAGGAAAAGTCATAATAGTATCTTGGGACGAGGATGAAGACGAGGAGAATGAGGATGATGGTGATGGTGATGATGGTTGTAAAGCCTGCTGTTTTGCTAAAGTGCTTCTTTTCATTGAGGAGTTCCAATGGTTTTTAATTGCATTATCGGTCCTACCTGGTAAATGTTTGGCGATTTCAGCCCATTTATTACCATGAATTGCATGCTGTTCTCTGATTAAATTATCTTCCTCTTCGGTCCAAGCTTCTTTTTTGATATTTGGGTTGAGATGATTATGCCAACGTTCACGACACTGTTTACCCATTCTTCCTTTAAGATGTAATGCTATACTTGACCATTTCTTTGGTCCATATTCTTTAACTAATTCAATAACTTTTTCATCCTTTAGAATAAAAATATTAATATATTAATAACTTTAACAAATTTATTACCTATTAATTATTAAATTTAATAACCTACCTCCTCTTTGGTCCATGCACCTTTTACTAAATTTGGATGAAGTACTTTTTGGTATCTGTGATGACATTGAACATCTGTACGGTCTGGAAAGTGTTCTGCAATTTTTTTCCAATTCTTTTGATTATGTAGTGTTACTGCTTTTATTAATATTTCATCCTAAAATAGTTTGGAAATAAATTAGTATATGGTTTACAGATATCTTTATATTTATTGTGATTAAATAAATATTTTTTATTTTAAAAAAAATTAAATTTTTTTTAAAAATTTTTTTTTTTTAAAAATTTCCATAATAAAGAATAATATGAAAATTTTAAATAAGCTACAACCTCTATATGGAAATATATTATACTTACTTCTTCTGGTGTCCATTTACCTTTAGTTTTCTTTTTATCTAATGATTTTTCGGAATCAGTATTATCATCTGTAATATCATGGGCTGATAAATTACCGCTTTCATCGATATCATTATTTGTATTTTTCATTTTGTATTTGTGTAATATATTGGAACTGTTATTATTATTTTATTATTATTTTATATTATTGGTTTTTGATTCTTTTAACAATCGTATCTTTATGTTTATATGTTTATATCTGAAATAATAAAATAATAATAAAAATTGTGTATTATTTATTTTTTATAGAGTGTCATATGGTAGAGGTAAAAATACTACTATTAATTATTATTACAATGTTTTGGAATGATATTTTTAAAGAAAACACATGTAATGATATTTTGTGTATGTTTATATGTGGAGAACTATATGGTAGTAATATATTAATAAAAAAATAAAGTTGGAGAATAACTAATACTATTTAAACATGTATTTATTTGGTAGTGAGGTTGTTGTGTATATATAGTATTTTTGATTTTAACTATTTATTTTATTTTTTAATACAACAATAAAAAGTTTAATAACAGTTTTCGTTGATAAATTGAAAAAAAATAAAAATAAAAAAAAATTTTAAAAATTAAAAAATAAAAAAAATTTTAAAAAAAAATAATAATTTAAAAAAAATAATAAAATAAAAAAAAAGTATTATATTAACTATTAAAATCCTATGTGAATATATACTATATCGTATAGTGTTTATCTTGAAATAGTTAAAAATAAAAAATAAAAAAATAAAAAAGATAGATTTAATTATTGATTATGTTGTGATATTTTAAAAATAGTAAAAATTTGTGGATATGAAAAATAATTATTGAACTTGAGTGCGAGAATAATTGAGTTTTGAATTTTAATTTTTGGACAATAAAAACTATTATATGAACGGTTATTGGAATAATAATTATATAAAAACGATATAGAATATAACAAATAATAAACTTATGCAAATATATATTAAATATGATTGATTTATAATTTATAATTATTACTATTATTAATATTATTGATTATTACTTTTTATATTACTTTTTTATCTTGTGTAAACTTTGGTAATATTTTATGATTTTATGAATCATATGATTATTATTATAACAGTGTATTATATAATTTTTAGATTAAATTAAATGCAAATGAGATAAAGTTTTATCTATTGGCTTTCTCTTGTATGGATATTATTATTTATATTTATAATGAAATTAAATATACATGTATTTTATATAAAATATTTGTGTGCTTTTTTTTTTTTGGTTTTTATTTATATTTATTATTTA
>NW_003519353.1:99096-156840 GCF_000190715.1 Dictyostelium purpureum
TTTTAAATTTTATTTATTTTTTTTTTTTTTTATTTCTCTCAAATAAAATATGTTTTATTTATTTTTTATTTTTTCCAATTTTAATTTTTTATAAATAATTATATAAATAAAAATAATATTACCATAGGCTTAAAAAAATCTTTTTTTTTTTTTTTTATTTTTTTAAAAAAAATAAAAATTATAAAAAAATAAAATTTTTATTATTATATTTTTTAATTAATATAAACAAAAATAAATTAAAAGCCAAAATCAATCAAAAAAAAAAAAAAAAAAAAAATCAATTTATTTTTATTCTATATAACATATATATACCTTCAAATTATTAAAGTAATATATATTTAAAAATATATATTATTTTAATAATTTGAAAAAAAAAAAAAAAAAATTTTAAAATGTATTAATTTGTTTATTTTATATGTATATTAAATATTTTTTTTAAAATTTATATTATTATTATTTTATTTTTATTTATCAATATTTAAAATAAATTTATATTAATAATCTTTTTTTTATTTTTTTTTAGGATCAAATTTAGCAATAATATGGAGGGGACAATACAATGTAAACATTGTCTCTCAGATATTCCAAAAGTTAATAGGGTCTGTAATGTTTGCAACTCAGATGTCGGTGAAAGGTGTTGGAGATGCAATTATTTAGGAAAAGTAAATTCTAAATTTTGTTTTAGATGTAACGTTAAACTTCACCCAAACTCAATACCATCAAAAAACTCAATTCAGCCAATCCCAATATTTTCAAAATATCAGCTTTCATCCACCCTATTAATAAATAAACTTATTTTACCAAATCCTATTGATGAAGAATTTAAAAATGATGAAGAAATTAATGGCGCTGAAATTACATCAAAAATAGATAATAACAATCAAAATAAAGAAAACAATAGCCAAAAATATCAGCAACAAAACTCTGTCGTCTCTACATCACCAATATTAAGATCATCCTCACCAATTAAAAATATAATCAATGATATTAATAGTAGAACCAAGGATTATGAAAAATTAAATTTAAATTATATAGCTGTTAAAAAAAACTCACCCAATAGCTCATCAACAAATTTAAATACATATATAGTAAATAACAAAAACAATATTAATTCACCAAATACTTCAACATCAAGCCTATCAAATCTTTTATCAAACAGTACCAATAAAATTTTAAATAATAAAAACAATGATGAAAATGTAACAGTTTCATCAGCGATATCACAAACTAATAATAGTATCAGTAATATTAATATTAGTAACAATAATATAAATATGAATGTAAATATAAATAATATAAGTAATACAAGTAATATAAATAATAAAAACAATGATAGAGCATCTACGGAAATATCAGAAACTGAAAACCTTATATCCTCTTCAAGCGCTTTTAAAAAACCCAAATTTTTACATAACAAAACAAGTAGTAATAATAACAATATTAATAACAATAATAATGACATCAATAACAATGATAATAATGATGACAATAAAATATCAGAAAAAATTATTGAAAATATTGAAATTAGAGATCAAGAAAATGAAAGTGTATTAATTACAAATTTATTAACAGACAAACCAATAAACAATAATTTTTCAAACAGTATAGAAATACTCCACAATAGTTTAAATAATAGTGTAAATAACCACCTTAACAATTGTTTATTAAAACTAAACCTAAATGACTGTGATAATAAAAAAACCAATCAAAGCTACAACACTGCACTTTTAGACGAAATTATTGACGCCTTTCCATCACCACCATCAAAAAGCCCATTATTATCAATTTCAAACAGTAGTGGACATAGCAAAAAAAACTCATCTAGCCATCAACCAGTTATATCATTACCTATTCCAATAATCAATAATAACATTAGTAGCAACAATATTAATAATAACAATAACAATAATAATATAAACAATAATATAAATAGTTTAAATATAACATCAACAATTAACAATCCAACCATTACAAATACATTAACTAACCAACAATTACAATCAACAACGTATAAACCTAAACCAAAATAACAATTCAAATATTATAAAGTCAGATCATAGATCAAATCTTATTAAAGAAATTATGTCAACTGAAATGGATTATATTAACGATTTAGAGACCATCATTAACCTATTTTGCAAACCATTAAGAGATTTTATATCCAAAGAAGAATGTGCAAGTATTTTCTCTAACATTGAACAAATTTGTCAAGTAAATAAGGAGCTTTATGAAAAATTAGTATCCAATACTTTAACCATCGGTCAAGTATTTTCAACAATGGCCGATTCGTTACAAGTCTATTCAGTTTATTGTAACTACCACCAAAAATCGCTAGACTCTCTTAACCAGCTTTTAAAATCACCACAATACGAATCATTTTTCGAACAATTGGTGGCAAAGAACGAACTTAGAGGTATGGGACCACACTCTTTTCTTATTAAACCAGTTCAAAGAATATGCAAATATCCGTTACTTTTAAAAGAACTACTTAAAGCCACTGCTGAGGATCACTTTGACTATCCACAATTAATCTTTGCAGTAGAAAAAATTGAAAAGATCGTTTCAATCATCAACAACCAAAAAAAAGAAATGGAGACATGGCAGAGAACAATGCAACTAATACAATCACTTAAAGGTGCAGATAACCTACAACTATTAGCAGCAAATAGACATCTAATACTAGAAGGGCCACTTCATATGGTAATTGGTTTTAATGAAAATCAAGAAAAGAAATACTCATCTCTTAAATTTAAAAAGGGTATTTACTTTTTATTTAATGATCTATTTTTATTTACCAAGCAAAAAGGAACAAGCTATAAACTAGTTATATCAGTCCCATTAGAAACCATATTAATTCATGCCAATGTATCCAGTAGCTTACCACCAGATAAAAACCTATTCTCACTCGTTGAAATTGGTGTAGGAGGCAGAAAATGGACCTTTTGTAATAGTACTTCAAACTCATCACCAATTAAATTTTCAAACATAAACTCTACAACAAACCAACAGCAGCAACAGCAACAACAACAGTTACAACATAATCAATCACAACAGCAACAGCAATATAGCTTTACAAACATTGATAACTTTTATTTTAATAATCAGCAACAGCAACAACAGCAGCAACAACAGCAACAACAAAATCTAATTAATATAATTCAAAAATTAATTGAAAGAACCTGGGAAGAAAAATTTATGTGCCAAAATACAACAATAAATAGATTAAGTATACCATCACCTTCATACAATGGTAACAATGTAATAAATAGTAATAATACAAATCCTTTAACAAGTTCAACCGCATCACCCAATATAAAGCATCAACCAAACAAAAAAAGGAATAGACTAGTTAAAAGTTTAGTAAATATTAAAACCTTATAAAAATCAGTTCATAATCAAGTTATAATCAAAAACCATTATATGTATAAATTTTTATAATAAATCTGTATATATATTTAATTTTTTTTTTTTTTTCATCAAAAAAATATCAGTTTCAAAAAAAAAAAAAAAAAAAAGATATTTTTTTTTTTTTTTTTTGGGGTCCCAAAAATAACCCTTTTTTTTTTAATTTTTTATTTTTTTTGACCATTTTATTTGAATCAAATTTTTCCCAGATCCCAAAAATAGATATTTCAAAATGTTGAAAATTTGGTGGGTGAGAAGTTAATAAAAAAATAATATGACTGAAACATCATATGAAAATTTTAAATACTGTTATTAATAATATACATGGGTATAATTGTGTGGGAAAACAAATGTAGTTTTAATAATTAGTAATTTATTCTTTGTTTTTTTTTTTTTAATATTTAATTTTATTCAGTATTTGTGTTAACTTGTAAACTATTACTTTTTTTCATTTTATATTTAAATCAAAATAAACTAAATCTGAGAATGTTTGTGTAGAAGAGAAGTAGATAAAACAGATAAAGTAGATAAATAAAAATAAAAATAAACATTTATATATATTTTAATAAAAATATACAAAAAGTGTGTGTATGTGTGTGAGTGTGTGTAAGTGTGTAAGTGTGTGAGTGTGTGTTGGTAAGTTAATTATATGTTTTATTTTGGTGTGAGTGTGAGTGTAAATGTGAGTGTGTGAGTGAGTATGTAACCACTATTTTTATTTTTTATTTTTATTTTCAAAATTAAAGATATGGCTTTATATTTTTTTTTCATTAATTAACCAATAACAATGTTTCTCTACAAAAAAAAAAAAAAAAAAATTTAAACACACACTCACCATGCCTCATATTATTTTTCATTTTCAGTAACATAATAAAAATTTTGTAACAAAATAAAAAAATATGAAGCCAATAATATAAAATTAATCTTTTTGATCAAACTTTTTTTTTTTTTTATTTATTTTGTTAAAAAATTAACAACACCCATTTATAACAATTGGATTCAAAAATGGCTTGGGGTGGTTAAAAGAAATTTTTTTTTTTTATTATACAAAAAAAAAATTTTAATTTTTTTTAATTTTTATTTCTAATTTTTTTTTTTTTTTTTTTGTTTTCAAAAATTGTTAAATATAATTTTTTTTTCTTTTTTTTCTTCATTCATATCCACCTATTTGTAATTATATTTTTTACTTTGTTGTATTAATAAAACTCTTTTAAATAAATAAAAAAAATGGCCGACGTTTCATCAGAAGACTTAAAAAATGCCGTTGCTGACGTTTTAGCTGATAGCTCAGAAACCAATTGGTAATTATCTTTCTCTCTTTTTCTCCCTATCTCTCTATTTTTTATAAATATTATTTATGAAAAAAAAATATATTTGCATAAAAATTAAATACTAATACTAATTTTTTTTTTTTTCTCTATTTCAAAAATAATTCAGGTGTTTATTCGGTTATGAAGGTAATGATAAAATCGTCTTAAGAGGTTCAGGTTCAGGTGGTCTTTCAGAATTAATCCCACAATTCGATGATGCTGAACGTTTTTATGCTTACGTCAGAGTTATCTCTGGTGATAACGAATCTAAACGTCCAAAATTCGTTTTCATTTCATTCGTTGGTGCCAACGTTGGTGCTTTAAAGAGAGCCAAAGTTTCAGTCCACAAAGCCTCAATCAAAAAGGTCATCACCAACTATGGTGTTGAATTCCACGCTGAATCACAAGAAGAAGTCAACGAAGAAGAAATTATGAAAAAAGTCAAAAAAGCTTCAGGTGCTGACTACAGTGGTAACTCCAACTAAATTAACTAGTAAACGCCATATGCTAATCATCACCTGTATATTGTATAACACTTCTATATAAAAATATTATGTGTACAATAAAAAGGTGGTTAGGATGCTATATTTATAAAAACTAAAAACCCAAAAATATATATTTATAAATTCAAAAAAAAAAAGTGTATTATAATAATAAATAATTTATAATAATATAACATCAATTACATATATACACTTTAATAATTATTTCATCTATATTTAATAATATTCAATTTCAACTTTTTTTATTTCTTTCTTTCAATCTTTCACTTTCTCTTTCATATATAACCATATATTTTTATATATTTGGAAAAAAAGGAAAAAAAAAAAATAGTTGAAATATTATTTTATATATTATGTATTTATTATGTATTTATATCGTTTCTATTTATTTTATATTAAAAAAAAAAAAAATAAACTTAAACTTTTTCTTTTTTTTATAATAAAAATTTAAAAATAATTTTTTTTTATTTCATATATTATTTTATATATTACAAATTTTTTTAATTGTTTATATTTTTAAAATTAACAAGAACAAAAAGTATTTTTCATCATTTTTGAAAAGGTTTTCCAACGAGTTATCAACATTACAACAACACAAATGATCCATGGACCAAATAAACCACCACAAAGACCAAATGTAATTGTGTATCTCTTTCTAACCATTTGACTGAGATCAAAGAAAACATAATTTGGATTGGCTTCATCGTAATGGCACTCTTTATCAGAACCAACTGGATATTTTTCAACCATTTTACTTGGGCAACTGGTACCACTGCAATATTGTACCATTTTATTTGTTAGTTCACCTTCAGTTGTATTATAACTAACATAAATATTTAAATTATAATTTCTTTTCCAAACATATTCGGCTCTAAATAGTTATAAAATAAAATTAGTAAAAATAAAATATACAAATAAAAAAAAAATTATATTTACTCTGATGAGATAATATGACATGTTGTTGGTATTTCGACAATATTCTTTTCTGGTAATACATAAAGGGTCCATAGTAAAGCAAACAATATAGATAAAAGAATAGTGTAAGCAATAAAAGCATAAACCATCCACATTTCACCCATCATTCGTCTATTATCGAAAAAGTCTCTGAGTGTATAGTCACTTTTATAATCTTTTTGACCTCTTACTGGTGGTGGTGGAGGTGGGTTGATGTCAGATTCTCTTAAAACACCCTTCTTTCTTTCCATTACCGATGACCATTCATCAAAGATCTGTTCACTTTCCATTTCGATGATCCACCCGGTATTATAACGTGTTTTCATTTTTAAAAGAAATTTAGGCGATCCCAACTCTACATCACTATTGTTTTCTTGTTCTAAATCTTCTACTGATTTTGGTGGGGCGTCGCTTTCATCTCTTCCTACTTCGACCACATCACAAAGATTGATAATACTTCTGGTTATAGTGTCGTCTGCATTCTCTTTAACTTTAAAGTCGTATTCTGTTAAAATTAAATATTTTGATTCCCTATTAATTTAAAACATTAAATTAGATTTTTTTTCTATTTTTTTAAAGTTTGATTTCTTTTTTTTTTTATTTTTATTTTTTTTATTTTTATAAATATTCGATGCTTACCATGGGCCGATAGCTCCGTTATCGCTTATGTGTTTGCAATTAAAAGTGCCTTCTGTTTTTGCTGACATTTGCGAAGTGGCGTATTTTTGTTCTATTTAAATAAAATAATTATCTAAAGAATAGTTTAAAAATAAAAAATTTCAGTTATTTTTAAAAAAAAAATTTATAAATAATTTTTTTTTAAAATTTTTTTTATTTTTTTTTGTTGATTTTTTTTGTGTATGGTTTGATTTTTTTGTATTTACCATTAACATGAATTTTTGTAAGAATGTCTGATTTTTCAAATAAAAAAATATATTTTTTTTATTTAATCAAATTTAATTAGCATTAGCAAAAATATTTCTAATTTTCTATTTTTTTTTTTTCTCAAAATATAATAATTATTTTATTTTTTTTATTTTTTTTTTTTCTCAAATATAATTTAAAAAATAAAATAAATAAAATAATTTAAAAAATAAAATAAAAAAAAGAAAATTTTATAAAATACAATATAAAAAAAAAATAATATAAAATAAAAAAAATGTTTAATATATAAAAAATCAAAATTAAAAAAATATTAAACTTAAAGTTTTCAAATTTTTTTATTATAATTCTAAACAAATCTATTAATAGTAAAATTTTTTTTTTATATTTAAATGAATTTCTTTCAAATGAATATTTTTTAATTTATACACCCCATAAAAACCTTTTTTTATCTTCTGTAATATAGTTCCCTAATTGGTAATTAATTAAATTACCAAAATGAATCAAAATTATATTAATAAATTCGTGCTAACATTTGCCATGGATTTTCTTAAAATTTTTTATTATAATTTTACAAGGATGTCTATTATTGGTTCTCGGAAATGGAACTTTTTTGAATTAATTGTTAACCAAGAATTTTTTCATTTCCCTTCAAGTAGAGTAGAATGGAGCAAAGGATAACACAAATTTTATTAATTTAGGTTATTATTATTTATGTGCTTTTTTGGAAAATGGACCTAGTTTTAATAATACTCATCAGCTTGACAGCTTAGCGAAGTGGTCTAACGCGTCTGACTTGAAATCAGATCTCTTCGGAGGCGCAGGTTCGAACCCTGCAGCTGTCGATACTTTTTATATCTAGTTTCTTCCGGGTGTTTTGGACTCAGCTTTTATAATTGTAAAATTTTTTTATTTGTATTTTATTAAATAAAACCCACCAGTATCAATTTTATATGATTTAGTTTTGTTCAAGGAAAAGTTGTATACAATATCATATATTTTAATAAAATTAAATAAAATTTATAAGAGTTTTTTTTTTATAAAATTCAAAAGTTTTTTATTTTTTATTTTTTTTTAAAAAAAATGCTATTATGAATATTATTAAAAAATGATCTTTGTTAATTACAAAAATCTTTACTTTTTTTTTTTTTATAAAAAAAAACAATTTTCTGATTATTTTATAATATCTTATAAATTAAAAAAAAAAAAATAGTGGCAAACCTTACAAGTAAAAACACACACCTAAAAACCAAAAAACACAGCAAAATATTTTTTAAAAAAATTTAAGTTTTTTGATTTTGATGGATTTAACAAAAAATTATTTTTAATTTTTTTTAAAATTTTTTTATAAAATTTTTTTTAAATTAAAAATTAAATTTCAATAAACAAAAATGATTGATAATAGTAGTAGCAATAATGAAATAAAAAATCATACAATAAAAAATAACAATAATAATTTGATCAGAGATATATCTAGTTTATTTCGATTAGTTTTTAATAACATTTTTTTAAAATCTATAATATTCAAAATAATTCGAGATATTAATAATTATATCATAAAGAAATGTTTCAAATATAAATCATTTCAATCAGTTTACAGTTTAGATCATTTTAAATATAAAAATAAAATAAAAAGAGCAAATATATTTTATACTCACAACTACTTAAAAGAATATTTCGAATATTTACCAAAAAATATAACATCATTAAAAATTGAAGGATCCTTCTTTCAAAAAAGTCCAGAAAAATTACCATTTTGGATCAAATCATTGGAAATACCAAATACAACAACACCAATATCAAGTATAGTTTCAAATATAGCAAGTTTAGAAACATTAATAATTACTAGAGGTAATTATTTAAATAATATCATAGAGTTAAAATGTGGGGATCTGCCATCTAGTTTAAAAAAATTAGTGGTCAATTTTGGGTCTTTAGTATTATCTAAAGGAGTTTTACCATATGGATTAGAGAAGCTTTCAGTTTATGATATTGATAAAATAGAAAAAGGATCCATACCAGAAACATTAAAAGAGTTATATTTGGACGAATCAATTTTCAGATCTTTAAAGGACTATTCGTATTTGGCGTTACCTGGCTATTTACCAAATGGAATACATACAATGGATATTGTTATTAAAAATCAAACTTTCATAATTTATCCAGATTCCCTAAAGTATTTAAAAATAAAGTGCAAACAATTCACAGATGAAATTAATTTCAATTTGCCATCGCAACTCGAGTCATTGAGTATAGATGTCAATAGTACCAAGGATCTAATGAAGTTTACAAATGATGTTTTTCCAAATGGTTTAAAACTTTTGCATCTCTCTTGCTGCTCCAACATTACAAATAACAGAGTCGGTGATAAAGAAGTTACTTCAATCTTTCCCGATACTATAGAAAGTTTAACTATATCGAATGTTATGTTTAATGAAAAGTTAACATGCAGAAGCTTACCCCCAAACATTAAACATCTTCAATTAGGCCAATATTCGATTTTTAATAATTCTGGATCTCCTTTGATAGATCCAACAATATTTCCTCAATCTTTAACCTTTATAGACCTTGGTTCATCTTTTAACCAAGTTATTGGACCGAATGTATTACCATTGGGACTTTTAATTCTTAAATTGGGTAAATTTTTTAATAAAATAATCACAAAAGAATCAATTCCATCAAGTTTGAAATTATTAGAAATAACAAATTTGGACTATTACCATACCATACCTGTACAAAATCCATATACATTGGTAGATTGCCGTTATTATCATTCACAGTTCATGTCATTCCCAGAAAATCTTGTTTCTTTTAAATCATCAAACACAGATGGAGATCTCATTTACCCTGGTTTACTAATGAAAGCAAAGTTTTTAGAATTTTTGGATTTAAACTGTAACATAAATTATTCATTGCTTACTCTAAAACTTATCAAAAAAATAGTACTAAGATCTCATCATGAAATAAACTTAGAAAATTTCCAATGCTTAGAGACAATAATTGTTTGGGAAACTGCAGAGCCATTAATAACAACATCAAAGCAATTAATAGTTATAAACAACAACATAAAAGAAGTCCACAATTTTTATAATTTACATTCAATAAAAATAGATCCAAGAAATCATAGTTTTGTAGAATCATTAAGTCCAGTTTTTTACAGATTTTTAAATTTTTATAATGATTCGGATCTATATGCACATTAAATAAAACCTAAATGGTAAATGTTTTTTATCAACAAATTTTTTATTTTATTTAATTTTTTCTTAATGTTTTGAAACCATCGGATATGTACAAATTATTAAACACCATAAATAAATATTTAAAACTTTATAATTTTTAAAATTTTTTTATTAAACTATTTATGGTGCAGATATTGAAATTGGTTTTTTATAATACCTCCTTTTTTTATATTAATTTTTTTAAAAAATTACAATTTTATTGAGGATAAATTTATATTTAACTAATTTATATAAAAATAATTATAATAAGTATAGTTTATTCAAATATTGTTGCCTGAATTATTTATAAATTTTTTGTTTTGGCACTTTTTGTATTGCTAACCACGAATTTTTGACTTACCCCTTTAATAAGAATGGTGCAAAGGTTAAAACGACTTTTATTAATTTATTTTTAAAAATTTTTTTTGTAATTTAATTTTGATTATTTAATTTTAGTTATTTAATTTTTGTTGAATAATTTTTGTTATTTAATTTTTATTTGTAATTCATCAATAAAGTTCTCTACGACTTTTATTAATTTATTTTTTTTAGTAATTTTATTTTGATTTTAGTTATTTAATTTTTATTAATTATTCATCGATAAAGCTCTATAACTTTCCAGGTGTATCGGTATTTTCACTAAAATATATCTGAATTTCAAATCTTAAACTTTTTGGTCTTTGAAAAAAAAAATGTTATTTTTAAAAACTGTAGTATATGACCCCCATAAGGTTTGAACATATAAAGTAGGAGTTCAAATTAATAGTATAAATTAAGAAATTTCCCTTTTGCTAAGTTGGTCACCTCACGCCTTATTTGTGCATAGTGCACTTTATTACATAACATCAATAACTTGACAGCTTAGCGAAGTGGTCTAACGCGTCTGACTTGAAATCAGATCTCCTCGGAGGCGCAGGTTCGAACCCTGCAGCTGTCGATTCTTTTTATATCTATTTTCTTCCGGGTGTTTTGGACTCCTCACTAGTCTTTAAGCACCAATGTTAGTGTAATGATTACTCAATAATAATCAATATTAATTAATAATAATTAACAATTATTTTAATTCATCAAAAAAGAATTTTTTAAAAAAATAAATTTTTAAAAAAATAAAAAAATAAAAATAATAAAAACTTTTTAGTTTTCGAATTTTACAAGAAACATAAACATTTCATATAAATTTTATTTTATTTAATTATTTGATCTTTGTACCTTACATTAGCTTCTGCTTTCAATGACACCCTAAACAACCCACACATAATTGATCTACAATATAAAGAAGGTTTAATCATAACAATCCCAAAAAAAGGTGACCCTATGCTCATCAAAAATAGAAGGCCTATAACTCTTGCTAATTGTCTATACAAGATACAATCTAAGGTAATCAACAATAGATTACAGACTATTCTTCCTGATATAATTAACCCCAATCAGAAAGGTTTTACTGGAGGCAGAAAAATTACAGATAATACAATGACTGTAAACGAAATTATCAAATATTGTATCAAAAACAAACTACCAGGAATCATTACTTTTTATGATTTTGAGAAAGCTTTTGACTCTATATCTCATGATGCCATTTACAGAACACTATTACACATTCAAGTACCAACCAAACTAACTAATCTTATTATGCAACTACTCACCAATTCCTTTGCAAAAATAGAAATAAATGGTAAAAATACTGATAAATTTATAATAGGACGAGGAGTAAAACAAGGAGATCCTTTATCACCGACTCTTTATGTAATGGTAATAGAAGCTTTAGCTAGATCAATACTAGAAGATAAATCAATAATTGGACTTCCTTTAGACAACACAAACAGAAGAATCAAATTTCAAGGTTTTGCAGATGATTCATCATCAATGGTTCATAACAACGACCAACTTAATTTGGTACTTCAACACTTCAATCAATTTTGCACAGCAACATCATCAAAACTAAATATAGATAAATCAGTTTCAATAACAATTAACAACCCAGACACAACAAATTCAGTTATTCCAATATCAAATAAACCAGAAAGATATTTAGGTTACTACTTCACAGGTACCGGAATCCATAGAAAACTACCAGAAATACTGAATTCTATAAGATCCTCGTTATCATTATGGAAAACAACAAGTAACTCAATTAAAACAAAAGTAAACATCCTCAAATCCTTTGCACTATCAAGAATAACATATTACTCGTATATTGAAGAGTTCAACGATGATGAAATTAAAGAAATCAATAAAATTGCAGATTGGTTCCTATCAGCACCTAACAATAAAAGTCCAAATGGTTTTAAAGTCTTCAAATTAATGAGCTCTAAAAGAGCAAATTATCCTATGGATCAAGGAGGTTGGAATCTTTGGAATATCAAAAACAGACAAAAAGCACAAAGATTATGGATAATAAATCAAATAATCAATAAAATTGAAACTAACAAAATAGAATCAGAATATCAACACAGTTGGAAACATCAAATATCAACTAAAACAATAACTTCAGATTACCTATTTAAAAACTACAATGATTGGATACAAATAAAAGTTAAAAAAGGACTACTAGACGGGTTGAAATCCATTAAAAATAAAGACGGCAAACCTCTTTCTTTAGCAGAATGGTATTCGGAAATAAACAATCTCAACAGTTTACACCCAAAACAGAATTCCAACAATGTCTTCAACTTACAGGTTATAGCTATATCAACCTATTCAATAATATACTTAATATTAAAGATCCAAAATCAAGAAACACTCT
Source organism: Dictyostelium purpureum (assembly GCF_000190715.1). Taxonomy (NCBI): domain Eukaryota; phylum Evosea; class Eumycetozoa; order Dictyosteliales; family Dictyosteliaceae; genus Dictyostelium; species Dictyostelium purpureum. The sequence continues at coordinate 112,112 of NW_003519353.1, forward strand.
ATTCAAATTCCAAGCAAGATGCTTACCCATCAACTTCATTCACAACAAACCATGTAGACTATGTAATGAAAATCTTAGTAATGATCCATATGGTCATCTATTTTTCAAATGTAAAAAAACTCTGAAATTCATCAACTTTAATAAACTAAAATCATTTATATTCATTACTTCGGGAAGGGGCCTCAATTGGTCACTTCAAGAAGGAATATATCAATAAAAAATATTACATACAAAATCCCAGAAGGTCGCAAATCCGATGGAGAAATAAATATGGATTACAACAACACCAGATTCCATAAATCACACTTCCAATGGAACTATAAAGCAATAGATTTCGACTTAACTAGATGTTTCGCTTATAGAAATGCCATAGCCCTGGTATTTCATCATTTTTGGATTTGGTTATGTAAAGAATTATATGACGATCAAGAAAATACAATAAAAGAACTCGATTATAAGAATCTAACCTCAAAATGGACTAAACTAGCTACTTTAGAATACTTAAAAGGTTTAAAAAACATCAAGGAAAGACACGCTAAACAACCACAAACAATTAACAACATCAATGAAGAATATAGAAAATTCAAAAGAAAAATAGCAAGAGCATACTTCATCAGCATCAAATCTTTACCAAATATCAACAGTTTAGAATATTTTCTTTAAATACTTTATAAAAAACATTAAATAAAATTTTACTGATTAATTAAAAGCATTGCTTTTTATTATCTTCACTTTTAAAAAAAAAAAAAAAAAAAAAAAAAAAAAAAACCAATCACCTCAAGATGACAATAAATCATCAACCAACAAACCCTTAAGAATATCCAGGGTTAACGCACTAAACAACATCTTTACAAGATTAACTTCACAAAACTCCAAAAATGAAACCGCCATAACAAATACGAATACCACTACAAAAAGTAACCGTACTCGAAATGTTAGCCAAATATCCACACCAATCAAATCCACTACGTACCAATCAGGTAGTCCGAAATCACCTACTATCGAACAAAAATCTAAGAAAAAAAAACTTCTTAAACTAGATAGGTTGATTCAACCATACCCCAACCCTCACTACTTCTTAAACTAGATAGGTTGTTCCAACCTTACCCCAACCCCTACTTCTTCTTATATTTTAATATAAATAAACACTGTCGCTTACACTAATAATATTTATTATATTATTAAGTAAGCTTTTTTAAAAAAAAAAAAAAAAAAAAAAAAACAACAACACCAGATTTCACAAATCACACTTCCAATGGAACTATAAAGCAATAGATTTCGACTTAACTAGATGTTTCGCTTATTTCCTCGTTATCTAGTGTGTTGGTTGAATTGTTAGATTCGTTATCAGAAATAGTTTCTTTGTAATCATCATCAGGATCATTAAAGTCGACACAATCTTTTTTGATTATGGTAATGTTGCTATCAATTTCTTTATCAGTGGAGACCCCTAGTATATGTTCATTGATTAGTTGATTGATTTTGTTATAAAAAAAAATAATAAAAAATAAAATATACTCTTAAAAAAATAAATAATAAAGTGATTGATTATTAAAATAGTAAAAAATATAGGTTATGTTTTATTAAAATTATTTATGTGAATGTGTTAATTGATATTTGAAAAAAAATAGAAAAAAATGTAAATTAAGGTCTTTATCTATCGGGGGGTGTGCTTGAAAGGTCAAAGTCGCGATTATCATTTCGTTTGTTTTTATCTCTTTCTCTTTCTTTTCATTTTCTTTTTCTTTTACCCTTTCTTCTATACTAATATTTCGTGTTTCTTCATCTCTGTCTTTGTGCAAAATTATTTTTAGAAAAAAAAAAAATTAATTTTGAATTTTTCAGTTTTTTTTTTTTATTAAATTTATCATCATTTTTTGTGAATGTGCTGTAATATAAATAACAACATACAATAATAGTAATAATAATAGGAAACAAAAATTATAAATTTTTTTTTTTTCAAAATGGAGAAACAAATATATATTAAACAAAGTACAAGACCCATAGGTAGGGGAAATAATTACATATGTAAAATTAAATCATTCAGTACTGTGTATGTAATATTATATATAAATACAAATATATAAAGTGATTCGATTCGATTATTAATTTAATTTTAAATTTTTAGCTATGAAACAGGTTTATAAAATATAAGATTTAACATAAAATGCAACTTCAAAACAGTTTGAATTTAAAACTTATTGTTCCAAGAACATTAAAACTTATAATGTTAGTTATACAATTTCATGAGATTCTTTGGGGAGTAATAGTTACTACAAAAGTTTTTCATTACCTTCCGTATATCATTTAAGAGTTGCTGAATCAAAAGGTACATACCGTCAAACCGATTAATTTATGAAAAATCTTCAAGAAAGAATAAAGATTATAAAGTATGCAATTACGATTTCAAAGATTTTTAATTATTCCTCAATGTTTGAAGGTCTTAGTTCAACCTACCCTGCTCATGTAAATGATCATATAGAAAGTATTCAATCAACTGGAATAATAGATTACTTTTTCAACAATCACCAAAGCAGCTACATATGCACATATTTTGAGAACATAAAAATTTCCAATTACCATATGGTAATCGTCACAGTGCGTGATGAACTTGTTCATCTTGTTGGTGGTATCTCTTTCATTAAGGAGATTATGTAGGTTTTCTTTTGAGAGAGAGATAAAGAGAGTTTTCTTTTTCTTTTTGTCGAATGAGATCTTTTCTATATCTGTGTATTTGCTGAAATGAATTATATGTTCATCGGATATTTGGTGGTTTGGGTAATATAATCTGAGATTGATGTTGTTTCCATTTTTTTCATAAGTGGATAGTTTGTTATCTCGTTCAATGATATCTTTAACACTTTTTTGAATTATAGAGATGCTTGACAAGAGTATGTCTTCAATAGTATTGAAATTATTATGGGGAAAATCCTTAGTTTTCATTTCTTTCCAATCGTTGGATAAATCTAATATGATTGGTTTTACGTTTGAAGATGGTGGTGGGAATGATGTTTGTAGTTGGATTGGCTTTTAGAAAGACAAATTTGTGAAGATTGGAGATAGTGAAGATAGAAGATTAAAAATCTTTAATACGATCTAAATTCTTTTGATCTGTGTTTTGTGGTGTATAATTAATATACATTGAAATAGCTTTTAAAAAGCTGTTGGACAGTGCTAAAATTATTTGATAAAACTTAATTTATAAAAAGTAAGATTTTATATGATGTTAACACTTGTCGGTTTTTATAGAGTTGAAGATATACTCTTATCAAGCATCTCTATAATTCAAAAAAGTGTTAAAGATATTATTGATGGAGAAAACAAACTATCCACTTATGAAAAAAATGGAAACAACATCAATCTAAGATTATACCTTATTCGAAAAGGATAAGAAGGTCGTTAATAATCATTCGAAGGTGGTAGCCAGTGGTAGTTTCAAAGATCTACAGGTGAATGGTAGAATGTTAATGTCGAAGAAGACGTTAAGAATAGCCGAAATGAAAGGTTGTTAACGACAAAACAAGTGATCAAGTTAGCGAAGCAGCAGATTTGGACCGGCATAAAAAATTTTTCCAAAAGATTTGCCTCAAGCCGGGATCGAACCAGCGACCTTAAGAACTTCAGTCTCACGCTCGTACCAACTGAGCTATTAAGGCAATTTACAAAAATCATTTTCATATGATTTTCCGCGTTACAAAAATTTCAAAATTAAATTATAATTCTTTTAAAATAAATTAATAAAAGTCGTGTTAACCTTTGCGCCATTCATTTTAGATATTATTTATATAAAAAATTGGTATTAACATTTATCATTTTAAAATTTATACCTTTTTTACGTATAATTTAAAAAAAACTTTAGAGATATATGAAAATGAAATTAAAATTTTTTTCAATATTTTAATAATTAAAATAAAATAAATCTTTCCAAAAAAAAAAAAAAAAAAAAAAGATCCCCCAAAAAAAAAGATAATTTAATTTATATAATTTTATTTTGAATTTTCAAGAAAGATTTTGCAATCATAAATTAAAAAACTTGAATTGCTTTGGTATTTATGGCCATTACAATAACAGGTATCAACAGCTGCTTTATATGTATATTCATCTGGAAGTTTGATTCTTATTGTTTTTGGTTTGTAGGTTTCATTTTCATCAAATTGTAATTCGTTGGCATATTCACTACGGCACTTTTTAACTGAAATGGACAATAGCTCGATATCAAGAACCAAAACACCATTTTCAACACCAGCTGAAATTGGTTTTATCCATGGTTTGCCAGGAATAAAATCATCATGTATGCTTTTGCTGTCTGTTCTTTCATAATAACCACCATGGTGCAACAATGGAATAACAACTGTAATACGGTCATTTTTTCTATAATCATTGATAATTGAAAAAGGAATATCATAACCAAATGATTTCAATACATATGTTTTTGGTCTTTTACTAACATCTTTTTCATCCATTATTTTATTTTTTTTAGATGAATGATAAAAATGTTCATGATGGACAAAAGGTGGTTCATTAAGATATCTTTTATTTGGACTTTTGAGATCAATACCTGCTTGGCAAAGGAGTACATTTGAAATTTTTGATTCAAGGTCGTTTAGATGGCTTCGAACTGAATCTTTGAAATCTGACATTTCATTTTCAACATTATTTTTTTTCTTGTGTAGAGTACTTTCATTTGTAATTGAATGATCATTTGATGATTTTTTTTTATTATTTTTATTTTTTTTATTTTTTTTATAATTATTATTATTTTTATTATTACTATTATTATTAGTATTATTATTTTTATCTGTGTTGAAACTATTATTTATTTTATTATATGAATCTTTGTGATTTGAAAAACCATTATAACTATGGACATTTGTATCACTTTTATTATTATTGATATTTCTTGCCTCACTATTGTGTTTATACATTTTCTCTGATTGCATTTCTGATGTTATTTCTTTAATTATTGATTCAACTAATTTAAGTGTAACATTATAATGTTTATAGATATCTTTTATTTTTGGATACAATTCTTCAGAAATTGTTTCAATATTAGTTTTTTTATTTGTTGATATTAAAACTCTTATATATTCTTTTTCATGATCTTTCCATGGAATTCCTCTAACAATTGAATTATTTGTCTCTTCTTTTTTTTTAAAAAAAATTATTAATATAATATACTTAATTTATGAAAGGAATATAATTTTCAAAATATTTACATACCATATGCATTTGATGGTTTTAATGAAGGTTTTTTAATTTTGTTTAAACTACCTGTAGTTCTTCCCATTTTAAATTAATATATATTTTTTATATATATCAACAAAAATTTTGAAAATAAAAATGGTATTTAGATAATATTAATTTTATTAAGAAAGGTTTAAAAAAAAAAAAATTTTAAAAAAGGAAAAATAATTAGTTATTACAAATTTAAAAAATTTTCTTTCGACCATTTTTTTTAATGAAAATTAATTTTTATAAAATTTATATTATTTAAATTAAATATGGGAGGAGTGGTGGGGTGTGTTGTTAAACATTTAAGTAGTGATATAAAAAAATCAATAAAATTTTTTACACCATATTTATTTTTTCTAAATTGGGTTTGAAATTTAATTTTATTTTTAAGAGTTAATATTTATGTTAAACATTTTTTTTTTTACTATAAAAAAATTATTTTTAAATAAGAAAATTTTTTTTTTTTTTACTTTTGAAAAATCAAAACACAAAAACTTAAATTTTTTTTTTTTAATATTAAAAAGATTTAAATTTTTATTTTTTTTTTTAATTAATATTATATTTTTTTTAGTTTCACTATTTTCTGTGTTGTGAGTGAAAATAAATATTAAAAAAATATTTAACTATTTTTTTATGTTTATAAGGCCTAGTGTGGAGTTGACAAAAAAAATTAATATATTTAGAAAAAATGTGTAAAAAAAATAAATAAAAATATTTTTCATTGTGTGTTAAAATAAAAAAATTAATGAAATAGATATTTTTTGGTGTGTTAACACACAAAAATAAAATTATATTTGAATTTTCATTTTAATTAATAACATTTGAAAACTTTTTTTAAAATATAATTTAAATATAAAAAATTTAATATATAAATTAAAACAACATAAAACAAATAAAATCTAAAAAAAAAAAATTATATAATAATAAAATAATATTATTCTAAAAATGACCAAACCAGAAAAAAAAAATACAACTAAAAAAAAAAAAGTTGAAATTAATGATTATACAGATAAAAAATTTAAAAAAAAATTTATTTTTACCAAAAACGTGGTTGAACAACTTTGGGCAGATTTAGAAAATGTTGATGAAAGCATATCAGAACATGATGTTATATGGACACTTGATTATTTAAGATATTACACAGGTTTTGATGATAGAGCAGAAAAATATGGAATCTCTGATAGGTCATTAATGGCACATGTATGGAAAGTTATTGATGCTGCAAAGAAATTAAATTTTAATGTATGTTTGATTTTAAATATTTATTTATATTAAAAAAAAATTCATTTATTAATTTTTAATTTAAATTTCTTAATTATAATTATAATGTGCATGTTGATATAGTCTCAATTGGCAGATCGAGTTAATCAGCAAGTCAAAGATTTAACAAGTGAAGGTTTGGAACTTTTTGAAAAACCAATTTTAACATTAGCTGTTGATACAAGTTTTTTTCCTTTAAATACCAAAGATAATTCATTTAACAATCCAAAATATAGTGGAAAAGGATTAAAGTATGAATTTGGATGTTCATTATATGATGGCGAAGTTTTATGGATTAATGGTCCTTTTAAAGGACCTGCTTTAGACATTTCAATATTTAGAAAAAGTTTAGGTAAAGTTTCTATGAAACCTGGTGAAAGATTTATTGGTGATAAAGGTAATTTTTTTTATAACCTAATTATTAAATTGATTTAGTTTTAATATATATATTCTTTTTTTATCATTAGCATATAGAGGCGAAAAAAATAGAATCTTAACACCACATACTCAAAGAAATATGAATCCAACAGAAAAATTGGAAAATCAGTTTATTAAACGTAAACATACCATAATTGAAAATGTATTTAATATTTTCAAAAGATTCAAATGTTTTAAAAATAAATGGAATTCATCAATTCAAAGACATCTTAATGCTTTAACTCTCATTGCTTATACATACAATTTATCAGTTAAGATAGAAAGATTTAGAAAATCAAAAGAAGAAGAAAAGAACAATGGTAGTTCATATTGTAAAAGCTCTGTGAATTATAAAGATGAATATGAATATGAATATGAAAATATCAATAGTGAAGAAGAACAAGAATCTGATTCGGATCCTGCACTTGAAGAACACATATTAGAAAACTTTAGAGAAACATTTAATAAATCAAATGTAGATGGAGCTGATGAAAATGAAGAAAAAAATGTTATAGATATTGATGAATTGGTATATATGACTGAAAACTAAACATTTATTAAAAAAGAAAAAATAAAAAATTAAAAACTAAAAAATAAAAAATTTTATTATCACATTTATATATAAACATTAAATCTTTTTTATATTAATTATGTTGCATTCTTTTTTGGAAAAAACATAAACAATTTCATATAAATTATTTTTAATTTAATTATTTGATCTTAATACCTTACACTTAAAAGTAAAAAAAATTTAAGCATTTGTTATGAAAATCTTCACTTTTAAAAAAAAAAAAAAAAAAAAATGAACTATGGTTGTCTTGTGTTTAATATAATTTACAAATTATTTTTTATTTTTATTTTTATTTTTTATTTTTTTATAAATTTACATTTTATTAATTTGTATCATTTATCTCCTCATTTTCTTTTTCGGCTTTTTCTTCCTCTTCTTCTTTTGGACTATCTTCTAAAAATGATTCAAGCTCTTCTTTATTTGTATTTTCAATAACAATGTTATCAATTGTAACGCTCTCCTTCTGTTCAATTTCGTTCATATTATTTTTATTAATGCTATTATTATTATTATTGTTATTATTATTATTATTATTATTATCATTATTATTATTATTATTATTATTATTATTATTATTATTATTATTATTATTATTATTATTATTATTATTATTTATAATATTGTTATTGATATTGATACTATCATTACTATTATTTATAATACTATTATTACTATTATTTAAACCATTACTATTTAATATTGGTTTTTGATATACTGGTGGATTTGAAGATTTTCTTTCTTTTTCTTTTTCTAACAATGCTTGTCTTTCTTTTAGTATTTTCTCTCTTTCATATCTTTGATATTGAATTGATAAATCCTCTTGAAGTTTATTGAGTTCAAGTCTAAAATAAACAAAAAGAAATATATATTAATTTAAAATGATATTTGATGATTAAAGTAAATTATTACTTACTTTTTGGCATTATCAAGCTTTACAATTTCAGACTCCTTCTTTTCCTTCCATTTATACAATTCATTTTCTAAATAGTTATCTATATCGATTGATAATTGAATTTCTAAAGATTCAATTTTAGAGATAACAGATTCGATATTTAATTGAATTGATTCGACCAAGGTATTAATTTCTGTGATTTTATTAAATTCGACTTCAGCCTTTTTCCATTGATCAGTATTGGAAGAGCATACTCTTATTACTTCTGGGAATTTTTTATCCACTTCCTCGGCACGCTCACCAAGGATTTGACCATTAGTTCTAATTTGCTTCAATTTAACTTCAAAGTTTCTTAAAAGTAATGAACCATTATATAAATCGATTTCTTTTAAACTTTCTCTAGTTTGTGAAACATTTGGAATTGACTGTGATATATTCATTGATGATAATGCTACAGTTGAAGTAATATTTGATACGGTTTGAATAACAGATTGTGGCATTTCAATCTCTTTAATTGTATCCATTTCTAATCTTAATGAATTATTTAATGCTTGAGCTACTGGTTGTACTACTGATCCCTTAAAAACGTCCACCATTGGTTGATAATTTAAATTTGTTGGATTTAAATATTTAAATGTTTCTGCAGTTGTGCTACTAAATGATGAAGATGATGGTGCTGGTTGTTCTGTAACATTTTGTGGCTGTTGTTGTGATGGTGATACACCTGTAACTGCTACTGATGCTGTATTATTTGATTGTGGTGGTGAAGATGCTACTGCAATTGGTTGTGATGGAGATGGTGTTGTTGATATTGGTTGTGATGGCAATGCTGATGCTGATGCTGGAGATGCCGATGGTTGCTGTGGAGATTGGGTAGATTGAGTTGGTGAAGACAATATTGAACCTTTAATTGATTCGGTTCTAAACAATAATAATATTAATAATAATACTTTTAATTAGTAATGATATTCAATATCTTTAAACTAAACTATGAATTATATACACACGTCTCTTCAAATTTTTTTAAAAATGATTTAAACATTTTATTTTATAATCTTTTTTTTTTTTTGTAAAGATTAACAATAAAATATGAATCTTTATAAAAAGATTATTCACAAATTAATTTAAACAAAAAAAAAAAATAGTTGCAATGTTATAAAAAAAAAAAATTAAAAAAAATAAAAAAAATTTTTATAAAAAATTAAAAAAATATAAAATAAAAAAAAATAAAAAATAAAAAAAAAAAAGAAAAATAATAATAACTTTCTTTTTTTATAAAACTGAAAAAATAAAAAATAAAATATTATAATTATAATTATATTTTATAAATGATGGAATAAAACTAAATATAAATGAAACAAAAAAAAAAAAAAAAAAAAAAAAAAAAAAAAAAGATTACTTTTAACCCTTTAATTTATTAAAATTAAATTATTTAGAACCAAACATCTTTTTGATAACGATGATTAACTTCCATATTGTGGAGCATTGCTTGAGCATCAGCTTCATCAATTGACATATGTTTACAGATGATTAATGAGAGAGTTTCATGTACTTGTGGAGCCATTGATTTGGCATCACCACAAATATAAATATTACCATTGTTATTGATGAGATCGATAATTTGTTGGCTGTTTTCTAAAAGACGATTTTGTACATAAACTTTTTGAGAGGTTTCACGTGAGAATGCAGTGTAAAGTTTAATGAAACCATCAGAGTTATATTTTTCTAATTCTTCTTTGTAGAGGAAATCTTCATCGGAACGACGACAACCAAAGAATAAGTGATTTTCACCAGTGTGACCAAGAGCTTTTCTTTCTTCAATGAATGAGATGAATGGAGCAATACCAGTACCTGGACCAATCATGAGAACTGGAGTATTACCATCGGCTGGTAAACGGAAATCTGGGTTATTATTAACGAAAATGGAAACACGGTCACCAACATTCATACGATCGGCCATATGAGTTGAGGCGATACCAACACGTTCGCTACCATGGAGGTCATATTTAACGACGGCAACACATAATGAAACGGTCTTTTCATTTGATTTCATTGATGAGGCAATAGAGTAATAACGTGGTAAAAGTTTAGCGAGTTGAGCTAAAATATCGTCGATTGGTGGTCTGGCTGAAGAGAACATTTTTAATACGTCAACTAAATGATGATTTTCTAAAAATTCGACTAAAACTTGATTGATTTTACCGGTACCTTTTTCGAGTAAAGCAGTTAATTTTTCTTTTTGTGATGCATCTTTAGCACTATCACGTAAAAGTTGTAAAAGTTCTGGTTTTAAATTGTGAATATCGTAACATTTAGTTAAAATATGTGAAAGGGTGATTTGAGATGGATTTGGTTGATCAGTTTCTTGATAGTGCCATCCTGGGGTTGAGACTTTGGTAGAGGCTGAAAGTTTTAATAATGAAATGATAGCAGAAACTTCTGATGCTGGATTATCTGGAAGAATGGCTAAAGCGTCACCTGGGATATATTTTAATTCAGAGTCACCCAATTCAAACTCTAAATGGATGCCTACTTTATCACCCTTGGTGAGAACACGTTTAACAAGGAGTTTACTGTAGTATGGTTTCTTTTTGTTGTGTTTACCTTGAGTAAGAGCAAAGATCTTAGCTTTTTCATAGAGGTAATCGTCATTACGCTTTTCGAGACCACTTAATTGTGGAACCATACCACAAACTGAATCGATCCAACGATCGAAAATAGTCCAATCTTCTTGATCAACTTCAACACGATCTTTAATTCTCTTTGATTGACAACGTTCGAAATCTTTATCCATTTGTTTACCAGCAGCGCAATAGTGTGGGTATGAACGATCACCTAAAGCTAAAACGCAAAATTGAATGTGTGATAAATTTAATTGATTTGCAGCTAAATAATCAAAGAATGGACGAGCAGTAGTTGGTGGAACACCATCACCATAGGTTGATGTAATAATGAGTACCAATTGTTCTTTTTCAAATTCAATTAATTCGTATTCTTCCATATCGACAATACGTGCCCAAAATTGACCGTCTCCTAATTTATTGATTTGTTCTTCTAATTTCTTTGCAACTTCAGCTGATAAACCATACTCTGTTCCATAAAAAATTAAAATTGGTACGACTTCACCATTTGGTTTAATAAATCTTTCTTTAACTTCTTTTTTAATTTGTTTAACTAATGATGGGTCAATTGCGTTAAATTGAAACTTGTCACCTTCATCTTTTGATACTGATGGTTGGGTAAAAAATTTATATAATAAATATGTAACTGTACTACTAGCACCTAATAATGCTAATGTTTTTGGTTTTAAAACTAATTTTTTTAAATCCATTGTATAAATTTTTTAATTTTTTATTTTTTTTGTGTGTGGTGTGGGTGCCTTATAAAAAAATAATATTTTAAGAATAATGTATAAAAAATTTAAAATAATAAGAATTTGTCTTTAAATTTTAATTTAAATAATTTTAATTATTCTAACTTATTTATAGATTTAGATTTTTTTAAAAATATTATTTTATATTATATAAATAAAATACACTAAAAAAAATAAAATAAAAATTACGTGATCACCCTATTACCTTCGTTCTCCAAAAAAATTTAAAAAAAAAAAAAAATAAAAAAAAAAAAAAAATAAAATAAAATAAAAAAATATTTAAAAAAATTAAAAAAAAAAAAACAATCAAAAAAAAAAGATTGATTAACCAGCGCATTTGTAATAAATGGTTATTTATTATTTATTAATTTATTTTTTTATTAATTGATCCAAAATTAAAAGTTTTAATAAAGAGATTTTGATAAAAAAAAAAAAATAAAAAAAAATTATTTTATTAATTTATTTTAAAATGTATGGATGAATAGAATTATTTTTGGTAGATTTAAAATTCAAAGTATCTTGTAATAAGAAAGAGAGTGAAGAATTGCAATCTTGAATTGTTATACCAATGGTTTGATTTGAAATGGTCGAGTGGAAAATTTCATCTTGAGGTTGATCACAATTATAGAGAGCAGCTGCAAAACTTGGATATTTAAGCAATGAAATACACTCGTTGGCACGTTGAATGACTTGTGGGTCAAAATATTGATGGTATCCAACAATTTTCATTAGACATAATACAACACGCGAAGTGGCATCAGGCCATCTTGATGCAATTTTAGTTAATGATGACATTAAAATCAACATTATATTTATATTATATTGTTGCTGCAATTGATTAACATCCATACCACTATTTAAATTGTTGTTATTATTATTACTATTAATATTTAAAATATTTAAATAATTTAAATTGTTTGTATTGCTGCTAAAATTATTACTATTGCTGTTATTATTCATTGTTGAATCCATTTTGATTGTATTGATTTTTTCATAAGTTATTAATTCTAAAGTTTCGTGATATTCTGAAAAGATTTGACTACTAACGTTGTTTAGGCCACAAAGGAATGGTGAGGTATATTCACCAATTATAAAGCATAATGAAAGAGTAACAATGTCCCTATAGTGCATACGTGCTTCGCTAACTACTTGAATGATTAAATCTTTTTCAGATACTATTAAGCTTGGATATCTTTTAAAAATTGCTAAAACATGTGACATTAAATTTTCTCGTACTTTCTTTTGATATGGCTCGTATAGGAATAGTTGGTCAATACGTTCAAAGATTACAGGTAATAGTTGTATAAAGATTTGAAGATTTCCATATTCCAAAAGAACATCAAAATAGATGTTTAATAATGATGGTACCAAATCGCATGATCCTATTGAACGTGGGGTAACTGGGTTCTTTTTACAAAATTGTTGAAGAAGTGGCAATGTAGTTGTGGACCAAAAGTTGATGTTTACACCACTTTCATTACGTAATAGATAGTTGTACAATACCCTATATTCACTCCATGCTGTGTCAACGACATCGCTGTGCTCGATACCCATTGATGCAAATTTCCTTTGTTCAACCAAGACACTTTCCATTGATAAAGTCAACAATGGCAAGTCTAAAAGTAAATGAAATACTTCAATAAAACTATGTGGCGCTATTAATGATGGTAATAGTTCTGAAAATTCAAAAACATAACTTTGTGGGAACCATGCTAAACACTTGAAAATTGGAGGGAAATATAAATTAAAAACATTTGAATTCTTTAATAAAATTTCTTTATTCTTTAAACAAAAATTTAAAGTTTCAAATGATACAAAGGAATTCATATCTAAAAAAATTTAAAAGGTGATTAGTATTTTTATATTTTAAATTATATTATGTAAGTTCGTTTTATACCTACAGGTTCTTGGTAAATAAGTTTGAAAATATGCTTTGAATAATGGTTCAGGGTCATAAACTAATGTGTGACTATGGTTAACAAAGAATTGAAGTAATGCTAATAATACATGGCCTGAGTGTGCATTTGTAGATTTGCTGGATGGTAAATGAAGTTGATAGGCTTTTTGGACTGTTGGAAAGATTTTGGCAAATAAATTATTATCTAAACAACATAAGTAATCTAAAATTCTAACAGCCTCTAACAATGCGATTACTGGCAAATTATCTTGGTCTTTATTTCCAATACCTCCACCTAAATTAATTTGATTATTTTGATTACCAGTCTGATCACTATTAAGTGGTTTAAATTTTAATTGGTCTATAATTCTTAAACAGTAAGATACGACTGCATTATGAAATGGTTGATTTAAATTTCTTTGATTTTGTAATTGGATTGGTAAATATTGTTGGGGTGGTGTTGATGACATTGGTTGTGTTTGTGGTTGATCATCCTCTTCATTGTTATTATTTGTGTTAGTGCTACTACTCTTTTCATTTACTATTAGAGGTTTATATAAATTCTTTAACCATGTATATAATATAGAGAATGAATAAATATTAAATGTTTGATCTTCGGTGTAGGATGCTGAATTATTTAAAACTGTAAAAAATTCGATTGAAATGGATCCATCTAATTCAGTAACAGGTGTTGCGGCTGTATTTGCAATTTTTCCAAAGACTTAAATTGTTATTTCAATTAGTATTCATGATGATACTGATGATTTAATAATAAGAAAGTTAAATAAATATTACTTACAACCAGTTGAGGATTGTTTTTGATCAGATATTAAACTAGCATGTGTTAAAAATTGGATTAGCTGAGTTTCAATTGGTTTGGTATGGGAGGTTGTTAATAAATCTGAATGATATCTTGCAGCAATAGCTAATGATGGCATTGAGGACCATCTTAATAGTGGATCTTGTGTAGAAATTGATTGTACCAGTACTGGTATGTTTTGAATAAAAAGTTGTGAATGAGTTGCATTTGTTAATAATAATGATAATAACATTGGTAGTGTTTTCGAGTCAAATGATTTTAAACTAAATGATTTGTTAGTATATATATATTTAGTAAAGTTTAGATAATTAAAATTTTTTATACTTTTTATAAAGTAATTGAGGTTCATTTTTTGAAATCTTTGAAATTGTAGATAGTATTAAAATTTTGATTTTAAAGGGTGTATTTATATCTAAAAGCATTGAAGTTCTAAAAAAAAAAAAAACGTTAGTTTTTAACTAGATTATTGATTTTGGATAGTAAAAATCTTACAGTTTATCAATGAATGTGGAATTTATCGTTAATGATCTTAAATTCTTTACTCTATAGTTTAAACATACTTTATATAGTATCTTTAGTAAATCTAAACTTTCTTTATTTTTAATATTTTTTAATGCAACCTAAAATAAATAAAAAATATTAATATTTTTTTTCTTTTCTTTATCCTTTCTCTTTTCTTACATTTTCTATTTTTAGTAACAGTTCTTCAATATTGAATGTTGTGTTGGACTGCATAATTATTTATAAATATCTATTAGTTATATTAATTATAAATTACATAAATCAATTAAAAAAAAAAAATAAAAATTTTAAAAAAAATAAAAATTTAAAATAAAAAAAAAAAAACTATGAAATTTTTTTAATAAAATTTTTTTTTTTTTAAACCAAAAAAAAACCAAAAAAAACCAAAATAAACAATTATACTAATATCTTTTTGATAAAATAAATAAATTATTTTAATTTTATTATATATAATTTACATATATATATATATATATATTTAATATTTTATGTGTTTATTATAATCATTTTTCAAATTTCCAAATTATTTTTAATTTTTTTATTTTTATTTTTTTATTTTTTTTTTTTTTATAAATATCTTTACGTTTTTTCAAATAAACAGAGTGGGGAGGTGCAGTATAAAAACTGTGTTAAGCTGGATTGGTGTAGGGTATTAATTTATTTTTTTATTTTTTTGTTGTTTAAATAAAAAAAAAAAATCACAAAATGATGAAATTTTCCATCACAAAAAAATAAAAATAAAATAAAATAAAACAGTAATAGTAATAATAATAAAACAAAGAAATGTTTGATGAAATATTATTTCTAAATGTCCAAAGATCGATTGGCAGCGATACAAGTAATTGGTAGGTATAATACAAACTATTTTAAATAATTATCTAATATTAATTGTTTCAACACATTTATAAATTAGGGAATTAAAATATGTAAAAATAGATAGCACAAAAATATATTTTTATGATAATGAAGATAGTGGAGAACCTACAAACCAATTTAATTTATCTGATATTATATTGTTAGAAGAAGATGATAATATTAATGATAGCAATAACAATTATAAAAAGAGTCATAGAAACAATTCCAATAATATAGAAAGTATCAATAATAATAATGAAACTAGTATCTCAATAGATAGTATTAATAATTATAATGAAAGAACAATAGAATTGGATTCAAGTATTAGTTTCACAAAGAATAACGAAAGTCAAATTTTATTAAAATTTAAAGAAAAACTAGGTAGTTCAAATGAATGGAGTATTGAAATGCAATCTGAAGAACAGTTGTCAAATTGGTTAAAAGCAATTCATAATAAGCAAACCCCTACTCCCTCAAATACTGCATACTCGTCATATAAGGGAAGTTCTTACTACGAAGATAGTGATAGTTGCAGTTGCAGTTTCAGTAGTGTAAAATTTAAAGCAATAACATCCACTGCATTTGTAGTATATACGATTGTTTTAGCAGTACTATTTGCTGTGTTGTGGATATATTTTGTTGAACCAATAATTGGCGTTGATGAGATGAAAACATCATGTTTAATAAATTCAAATAGGTAATTTATAATCACACACATTTTACAAGTTATAAATAATATATATTAAAACTTATCTTTTTTTTTTTTATAAAACTTTTATTTAGTTGGAGTTGGCGTAGTAAAGGAATTTATGTTTTAAAAATCAGTGTAACCTATGAAGTTGAAAATGGAGAAGTGTTAACAAATACAATGGATCAATTTTGTTATGGCTCGTTTTGTCCATTAACCGTTAATGATAAATATCCAAAGGGGGACAATAAAACATGTTATTATGACAAGAATGATACTTCATATGTTTATTTTTCAATTGGTCCAATGGTTAGATATAGATTATCAGTTACATTGGGTTTATGTGGTTCCATGTTTGGAATATGGCTCATTTGGGTTATAATTTATGTATATTTGATCTATAAAAAACTATCTAAAAAATAGGGTAAACTCATACAAGTATCAAATACAAACCAAAAAAATACAATAAAATACTTATCATTTCATCATAATTGCATTGAATGGATTCTCTTAAAGTTAGAGTGTTTACCTATAAGTAATAAAAGTATTAATATTTTTTTTTTTTTTTCAAAGAAATAAACAACCATAATAGAATCAATCATAAATGTGGAGAAATAACACTGGCAATAATTAAACTTCAAATTATAATGATCATATTTAAATGTTATTTAAAAATATAATTTATATATTAGTTTATATTAGAGTTATTTTTTAAATATTTTTATACTTATTATTATATTTTATACTTACCAGGTAGCAGGTAAAAGGTCAACAAAAAGGTTCATAGATTTGTGAAGAATTGTCCTTATAAAAGAGTAACTCAGAAAAAAGATAGAGAAATTATAGGAAAAAGTGATTATATACTTGTTTCTATTTCAGAATAGGTAAATAAACTAAACTACCTTTAGAATAAAAAAAAAAATTATAAAATACATTTTAATAAAAATTATTTATTTTAATTATTATACAAAACTTTATTTTAATTAAATTAATTAAATTATTTTATTTTCTCTAATAATTGAGTGATTTTTTAATTAAAGATCTAATGTTGAAATTTAAAAATTTAGATTTGTTATTATATTTTTTAATGAAATATTTTGATTGGTCCAATTGACGTTGGTGTAGACGGTTGAATGGTAGATGGATAATTTGAGTTTGAATAAACCAATTTGAAAACCATAATTACAAAGATTAAACAAAAACCCCAATGTTTAATTTGTGACATAAAATGAGCTGATACTGAAAAAGAAACAAGAAACCCCCCAAAGTTTGATTGTGACTTAAAATGAGCTGATACCAAAAAAGAATTAAAACCCCAATGTTTAATTTATGACTTAAAACTTGTTGACCTTGAAATGGAAAGAATAAACAGAGACCCTAATATTTGATATGTGAGTTATAATATGTTGATGCCGAAAAAGAAAAGAAAAACCCCAATGTTTAATTTACGACTTAAAACTTGTTGACCTTGAAAAGGAAAGAATAAACAGAAACCCTAATATTTGATATGTGAATTATAATATGCTGATGCCGAAAATGAAAAGAAAACCCAAGTGTTTGATTGTGACTTAAAATGAGCAGATACCAGAAAAGAAAAAAACAAGAACCCTATTGTATAATAGTTTGCGACTTAAAACTTGTTGACCTTGAAAAGGAAAGAATAAACAGAAACCCTAATATTTGATATGTGAATTATAATATGCTGATGCCGAAAAAGAAAAGAAAAACCCAAGTGTTTGATCGTGACTTAAAATGAGCAGATACCAGAAAAGAAAAAAACAAGAACCCTATTGTACAGTTTATGACTTGAAATGAGCAGATACCGAAAAAGAAAAAAACAAGAACCTATTGTATAGTTTGCGACTTGAAACGTTTTGACTTTGAATAAGAGTAAACAAAAACCCAATATGCTGATACTGAAGAAAGAGTTGGAATTTAACTTAAAATAATTAAAATTAAATATTAGTTTCTTTTTAAAAATAAAAAATAATTATGTAATATTAACATTATAGTTACCTTAAGAGTTGTTTTGATAAATGACGTTGGAACTTTTTTATGTAAAGTTGAGCTAATGAGATACATGACTTCTTAATACAAATGATGATAAAGATATGATTTGTTTCTTGGATGATGAAGTTGACTTTCTTTAATTTAATCGATTGAATAATTGAAACATTGAATAGAACGATTTTATTAATAATTTGGTCTTCACCTATTTCTTAAAAAGGAACATTGAATGAATTATCAAAACTATTAACTTAA
Source organism: Dictyostelium purpureum (assembly GCF_000190715.1). Taxonomy (NCBI): domain Eukaryota; phylum Evosea; class Eumycetozoa; order Dictyosteliales; family Dictyosteliaceae; genus Dictyostelium; species Dictyostelium purpureum. Next base: position 130,901 of record NW_003519353.1, read on the forward strand.
TCGCCTTCAAGTTCAATATCTAAAAGATCATCTTCATTTTCATCTTCATCTTCATTACCTTAATTTTCTTCATTAGCTACTTTCTGCATAAATTATTAATGAAATTAATTAATATATTTATTAAGTATAAATATGAATGTTTAAATTACTTACTATGATTTCAAAAAACTCTCTTCTACAATTTGGGCATGTATTGATACGTTCAGACCAGTCTACAATGCATTTGTAGCAAAATTTATGATGGCAATCAATTGTGGCCATTTCATTTATATCTATAAAGTTAAGACAAATTGTGCATTTGTCTTCACTTTCTGAACGTTCACCTTCCAAATTATTTCTTTCTGATTGTTCTCTTTCTAATTGTTCTCTTTCTAATTGTTCTCTTTCTGATTGTTCTCTTTCTAATTGTTCTCTTACTTCTCTATCCCTTTGGATTCTTTCTTCTCTTTCTTTCTCTTCTCTTATTCTTTGTCTTTCTCTTGCTCTTTCTCTTTCCTCTCTTTCTCTTATTTTTACTGCTCTTTCTCTATCCTTTTGAATTCTTTGTAATCTTGATCTTTCTGATTGTTCCATTTGTTCTCTTTCTAATTGGATTCTTTCTAATCTTTTTCTTTCATATCCTTCTTTTATTTGTCTTTCAATTTCTAAACATTGGTTTCTTTCTATTTCTTCCCTTTCTCTATATTCTCTTTGAATTCTTTCGATTAATTTAATTCTTTCCATTTTTTCTTTTTCTTCTCTTTCTCTTTCTTTTTTTAATATTTCCATTTCTGCAAATTGTTTTACTATATTTAAACTCTCTTCATCTTCGAGTTTATGTTTTTTGGAAATTTGTCTATCACCATTATTTACTTCATTATCAATTTCCAATGGTCTCTTCTTCATTGGATGGTTGCCAGTTGATGTTGGTTCCCCTGCAGAAATAGTACTTGATACTGGCTTTCTAAATGTTTTTCTTTTTGATAATGATGAACCTGCAGAGTTGTTACTTGACTCAGATTCAAAAATTGGATAGACAGATGCAGAGGTTTTTGATGCAATTGTGGATGGAATTGGTGGTGGAATTGGTGTATTAGTTAATTGAGAAGAAATTGAGTTGAAAAATTGAGATTGTTGTTGATGGTGTGATGGGGCACAAATGGAATCAAATTGGTGTGGTGGGGCACAAGTAGAATCAAATTGGTGTGGTGGAGTACAAGTGGAATCAAATTGGTGTGGTGGGGCACAAATGGAATCAAATTGCTGTGGTGGGGGACAAATGGAATCAAATTGGTGTGGTGGGGCACAAATGGAATCAAATTGCTGTGGTGGGGCACAAGTGGAATCAAATTGGTGTGGTGGGGCACAAATGGAATCAAATTGCTGTGGTGGGGCACAAGGGGAATCAAATTGCTGTGGTGGGGCACAAGTGGAATCAAATTGATGTGGTGGGGCACAAATGGATTCAAATTGCTGTGGTGGGGCACAAGTGGAGTCAAATTGGTCTGGTGGGGCACAGGTGGAGTCAAATTGGTCTGGTGGAGCACAAGTGGAATCAATTTGATGGTTTGGTTTTGAATTCTGTGGGTTTTGGTGAATATGAATTTGATCAGCTAAATTGTTGTTGATTTTGTTATAATGTTGTGTATTGGTTATATTTCTATTATTATTGCAATTATTATTGTTATTGTTATTACTATTGTTATTGTTATTGATTGCAAAATATTTATTTATTAAATAAACTGAAAAAATAATAGCCAATAATATATAAAAAACAATCATTAATAGATTCATTTTTAAATGGTAATTAATAAATATTATTATTGATATAATTTATTGAATGTGCTGATTATTATTATAAAATTATATGATTTTTTTGTATGTATGATTATTTGTATGTAAATTAAAAAAAAAAATAAAAAAAAAAAAAATAATTGAAATACTAAAAAAGAAAAAAGCAAATTAAAAAAAAATTAAAAAAATTAAAATTTAAAGCTCTACCACAAAAAGAAATTAAATTTAAAAAATCATTGACAAAACACGCAGCATTGAAATTTTTTTAAAAATTTTTTTTTAAAAAATTAAACAGTGGGTTAAAAAGTGTGTGGTTGATTATTATAATAAAAAAATTATTTAATAACAGTTTTTAAATTATATGAAAAGATTTCTTACTACTATTAAAGTTTTTATAATAAATTATATTACCATTTTAATTTTTTTTTTTTATATAATAGATTTGGTATTTTATAAAAAAAGTAAAATTATTTATTTGCTAAAAAATCTAAAGAAAAAGCATCAAATTATTTATAAAATCGTATCATTCAATTACTGAAAATGATGAAATTAAAAAAAGTCAACTTCATCAAAGAAATAATCACCATTTCGTTCTTACCGACTTTAGTATCGATATTTTTAGCCAAGTTACCAACAACATCTTTGTAAAAAATGGATCCACAGCTATTGGTTACCCAGTTATCATTACATTTGGTAATGATATCTTCGAAATCAAATACAATTTCAAATGGTTCGCCTAAAGCTTTTTCAATGGTGGCTAAATGAGTTTTGAAGGCTTCTTCGTTATCTTTTAATGATTTTCTTGAAGTTAATGATAATGGCATTTTGGTTATTATAGTATTATTATTTATAATTGATTTAAGGTGTTTTGTATTTATATTTTATTAAATTGATTTTAATTTTTTCTATTTTTTTAATTTTATTTTTTTTAAATTGAAAATAAATGATGGATGTAAATTTAGTTTTTCTGCAATACAACCTCCTCTATCACCAAAATTATTCTGTGTTAAATCTAATTCTTTTAAAGATTTGTTAATACCTAAAGTTTCGCATAAACTGTATGCTCCCCCAACCTTCTATTTTACATCCTCTTAATACCAATGATTCCAATGTATTATTAACCCTTAACCCATTGCTTAAATAGAGTAACTTGATTTGTTATCTAAATAATAAAAAGTTAATATCAATAGTTTTCGGTATCGCTATCGTCACTGTCGTCATCACTATCCGAATAGTCATATTCAAACAAACGATTTCCAATTTCTTTAATGCTGTAAATGTTGAAATTTGATTTGTAATTGGTAATAGATTATTTAAAGAGAGTGATAGTGTGTTGCATGATGATTTTATATTTGAGCACCAATCTTTACAAACTAATTCTAAATTTATTCTATCCCTATTCATACAGTCCTATGTCTCTATGGTTGATTCTATATTTCCATTATCCATCAATGCAATTTGAAATATAACTTGAATTACATCGGATGGCAAAAGCTGATGTTTGTCTTTTTGACTTTGAATATAGGTTGATATATATTCGTCATCATCGTCCAATATAACCTTGTTGTCATTTCATCCGTTTTATCGTCTTTAAATATTTTTATTATTAAAAAAATTTTTTTTTTTTTTTTTAATTATTTTTTTTTTTTTAATTTTTAATGATTTTTTTTTTTTTTAAAATATATTTTTTTTTTTTTCAAAGAAACAACCAAAATTGAATCAGTCTTAAATGTGGAGAAATAACACTGGCAATAATTAAACATCAAATTATAATGACTATATTATTTAGATGTTATTTAAAAATATAATTTATATTAGATAATATTAGAGTTGTATTTTTAAATATTTTTAAATAATATTATTATTTTTTATACTTACTAGGTAAAAGGTCAATAAAAAGGTTCATAGATTCGTGAAGAATTGTCCTTATAAAAGATTAACTCAGAAAAAAGATAGAGAAATTATAGGAAAAAGTGATTATTATATACTTGTTTCTATTTCAGAATAGGTAAATAAACTATTGACAGTGGATAACCACCTAATAAAAAAAAATTATAAAATACATTTTAATAAAAATTATTTATTTTAATTATTATACAAAGATTAAACAAAAACCCCAATGTTTAATTTTTGACATAAAATGAGCTGATACTGAAAAAGAAACAAGAAACCCCCCAAAGTTTGATTGTGACTTAAAATGAGTTGATACCAAAAAAGAATTAAAACCCCAATGTTTAATTTACGACTTAAAACTTGTTGACCTCGGAATGGAAAGAATAAACAGAAACCCTAATATTTGATATGTGAGTTATAATATGCTGATGCCGAAAAAGAAAAGAAAAACCCCAATGTTTAATTTACGACTTAAAACTTGTTGACTTTGAAAATGAAAGAATAAACAGAAACCCTAATATTTGATATGTGAATTATAACATGCTGATGCCGAAAAAGAAAAGAAAAACCCCAATATTTGATTGTGACTTAAAATGAGCAGATACCAAAAAAGAAAAAACGAGAACCCTATTGTATAGTTTGCGACTTAAAACTTGCTGACCTTGAAAAGGAAAGAATAAACAGAAACCCTAATATTTGATATGTGAATTATAATATGCTGATGCCGAAAAAGAAAAGAAAAACCCAAGTGTTTGATCGTGACTTAAAATAAGCAGATACCAGAAAAGAAAAAAACAAGAACCCTATTGTATAGTTTGCGACTTGAAACGTGTTGACTTTGAATAAGAGTAAACAAAAACCCAATATGCTGATACTGAAGAAAGAGTTGGAATATAACTTAAAATATTTAAAATTAAATATTAGTTTCTTTTATTTTTAAAAATAAAAAATAATAATGTTAATATTAACATTATAGTTACCTTAAGAGCTGTTTTGATAAATGACCTTGGAAAATTTAGAACTTTATTCTGTAAAGTTGAACTAATGAGATACATGGCTTCTTAATACAAATGATGATAAAGATGTGATTTGTTTCTTGGATGATGAAGTTGACTTTCTTTAATTTAATCGATTGAATTATTGAAACATTGAATAGAACGATTTTATTAATAATTTGGTCTTCACCTATTTCTTAAAAAGGAACATTGAATGAATTATCAAAACTATTAACTTAATCGCCTTCAAGTTCAATATCTAAAAGATCATCTTCATTTTCATCTTCATCTTCATTACCTTAATTTTCTTCATTAGCTACTTTCTGCATAAATTATTAATGAAATTAATTAATATATTTATTAAGTATAAATATGAATGTTTAAATTACTTACTATGATTTCAAAAAACTCTCTTCTACAATTTGGGCATGTATTGATACGTTCAGACCAGTCTACAATGCATTTGTAGCAAAATTTATGATGGCAATCAATTGTGGCCATTTCATTTATATCTATAAAGTTAAGACAAATTGTGCATTTGTCTTCACTTTCTGAACGTTCACCTTCCAAATTATTTCTTTCTGATTGTTCTCTTTCTAATTGTTCTCTTTCTAATTGTTCTCTTTCTGATTGTTCTCTTTCTAATTGTTCTCTTACTTCTCTATCCCTTTGGATTCTTTCTTCTCTTTCTCTCTCTTCTCTTATTCTTTGTCTTTCTCTTGCTCTTTCTCTTTCCTCTCTTTCTCTTATTTTTACTGCTCTTTCTCTATCTTTTTGAATTCTTTGTAATCTTGATCTTTCTGATTGTTCTAGTTGTTCTCTTTCTAATTGGATTCTTTCTAATCTTTTTCTTTCATATCCTTCTTTTATTTGTCTTTCAATTTCTAAACATTGGTTTCTTTCTATTTCTTCCCTTTCTCTATATTCTCTTTGAATTCTTTCGATTAGTTTAAGTCTTTCCATTTTTTCTTTTTCTTCTCTTTCTCTTTCTTTTTTTAATATTTCCATTTCTACAAATTGCTTTACTATGTTTAAACTCTCTTCATCTTCGAGTTTATGTCTTTTGGAAATTTGTCTATCACCATTATTTAATTCATTATCAATTTCCAATGGTCTCTTCTTCATTGGATGGTTGCCAGTTGATGTTGGTTCCCCTGCAAAAATAGTACTTGATACTGGCTTTCTAAATGTTTTTCTTTTTGATAATGATGAACCTGCAGAGTTGTTACTTGACTCAGATTCAAAAATTGGATAGACAGATGCAGAGGTTTTTGATGCAATTGTGGATGGAATTGGTGGTGGGATTGGTTTATTAATTAATTGAGAAGAAATTGAGTTGAAAAATTGAGATTGTTGTTGATGGTGTGATGGGGCACAAATGGAATCAAATTGGTCTGGTGGAGCACAAGTGGAATCAAATTGGTGTGGTGGGGCACAAATGGAATCAAATTGGTGTGGTGGGGCACAAGTGGAATCAAATTGGTGTGGTGGGGCACAAATGGAATCAAATTGGTGTGGTGGGGCACAAATGGAATCAAATTGGTGTGGTGGGGCACAAGTGGAATCAAATAGGTGTGGTGTGGCACAAGTGGAATCAAATTGGTGTGGTGGGGCACAAGTGGAATCAGATTGCTGTGGTGGGGCACAAATGGAATCAAATTGCTGTATTGGGGCACAAGTGGAATCAAATTGTTGTGGTGGGGCACAAGTGGAGTCAAATTGGTCTGGTGGAGCACAAGTGGAATCAAATTGATGGTTTGGTTTTGAATTCTGTGGGTTTTGGTGAATATGAATTTGATCAGCTAAATTGTTGTTGATTTTGTTATAATGTTGTGTATTGGTTATATTTCTATTATTATTGCAATTATTATTGTTATTGTTATTACTATTGTTATTGTTATTGATTGCAAAATATTTATTTATTAAATAAACTGAAAAAATAATAGCCAATAATATATAAAAAACAATCATTAATAGATTCATTTTTAAATGGTAATTAATAAATATTATTATTGATATAATTTATTGAATGTGCTGATTATTATTATAAAAAAATAAAATTATATGATTTTTTTGTATGTATATGATTATTTGTATGTAAATTAAAAAAAAAATTAAAAAAAAATTAAAAAAATTAAAATTTAAAGCTCTACCAAAAAAGAAATTAAATTTAAAAAATCATTGACAAAACACGCAACATTGAAATTTTTTTAAAAATTTTTTTTTAAAAAATTAAACAGTGGGTTAAAAAGTGTGTGGTTGATTATTATAATAAAAAAAATTATTTAATAACAGTTTATAAATTATATGAAAAGATTCCTTACTACTATTAAAGTTATTATAATAAATTATATTACCATTTTAATATTTTTTTTTTTATATATTAGATGTGGCATTTTTATAAAAAAGTAAAATTATTTATTTGGTAAAAAAATTATTGAAATGATGAAATTAAAAAAAAGTCAACTTCATCAAAGAAATAATCACATCTTTTCAACATTTATTAAAAATACTATTACATTATTTCAATTTTTTTAGGGGAAAAAAAAAAAAATAAAAAAAAATTGATTTTAAAAATTTTAATTAAATAAAAATAAAAATAAAAAAAATTAAATTATATAATTTTAATAACTTTATTATTTACACTAGAATTAATATTGATGAACCATTACCTTATGGAATCACAGAATTAGAATTTACAAGTGATTTCAAACAACCAATTAGATCAGGTGATATTCCTCCCATTGTTACAAATATAGAATTTTGTGATTGGTACACTCATCAAATCGACATCAAATCAGTTATACCACCAAGTGTCTAATAAAATTTTATTATGCCCAATTCGATCAATAACTCATATCAGACTTATTTCCTGGGGTATTTAATTTGTTATTTAAATTTTATTTGTAATTTCAACGATAGGGTTCTGTAGCTTTCTAGATGTATCAGTATATCTAATGATTTGAATATTTTCCATACTACATGATAGAAAATTTGAATAAAAACACGTTATTTTTAAAAACTGTAGTATAACTGCCCCCCCCCCCGTCCGACCATATATATACTGTTATGATATCGCAATATTAACGCTATGACCCTAGACTTATTAAGAGTCACTAACTGCTGTTTACTAACTACTGTTTAGTAACTATCAATTCCAGTATTTCCAACTAACTTAAGATTTAGCTTCTAGAACCAATCTCATTCAATATAAATACCTCAAGTCCTCAGTCTAAAACTTCAGAGGTTTTTTTATTCTATATTATTCAATAAACTACAATTTCATTACACATATAATATTTGTTATTTGTTGTTTATTTGTTATACTTATTTTACATATAATATACTTAATCATTTGTAAGCTGTATAGAGCTTCATTACAAAACATCAACAACTTGACAGCTTAGCGAAGTGGTCTAACGCGTCTGACTTGAAATCAGATCTCCTCGGAGGCGCAGGTTCGAACCCTGCAGCTGTCGATTCTTTTTAAATCTATTTTCTTCCTGGTGTTTCTGTGTGAGCTCTTAAACAGGTAAAGATCCCAGTCTCGCAGGTTTTCCGAATCACACTAGGTATCTACACCCGTGAATTCACCACCCTCGCTTTCTGTGGTTTCCTCTGTAACAATGGTCAATCAGAAGCTGCCTTAAACAAACTCGCCCTACAAAAAGTTTTCTTAAAATATTTCTAAATTAAATAAAATGTATGCTTTTTTAAAAAAAAAAAAAAAAAAAAAAAAAATATTCATCAAAATTCACTTAATTAATTAATTATAGCTTAAATAGTCATTTAATCAAACAATTATAATAATTAATAATTTTAATAATTAAAAATAATTTAATTTAAAAATAAATTTAAAACCTTATTTTAAAAAAAAAATAAAAAAAAAACATATATGTAGTGTAGTAAAACACATACCAATTGATGATTGAGAATTAGACCAATCATCACTTTTAAAAAAAAAACAATAAATATTACCTTATATCAAGAAGATACTATCCAACGAGTATACAAACAAAAAACTTAATGATTGGAAACCTTCACTGTCTCCTTAATAATATAATGACAATATTATAAATAAATAAAAAAATAAGAAATTTGAAATTTTTAAATAAATTGACCACACAGATCTTAAACGTTTATTTAGGTTTTAATTTATGGATTATTTATATCTAAAATGTTTCCTTCATTAAGGCTTCTGTTGAGATTTATATTACCGCTATTATTCCCCGATTTGGGATCACCAACCAAAGCTTTAATTTGATCATCTAAATTTGAGATTTTTTCTTCTAATTTGGTGCTATTTTTGGTCAAATCACTAATTTGTTTTTCTTTACTCTCTAGTTCCTTGTTTAACTTATTATTAATTTCTTTTAGCTGTTTTATAAAATTTTCTTTATGATTTATTATTTGTAGCATATTATCTTTTTCAAATTTTAATTCTCTATTAAATTGTTCAATTTGTTCACTTGGTAATTTATCATATTGAACTCTTTGTTGTTGTGATTGGGGTTGGTTTTTTGTTATATTGTTATTGTTCATATTGTGGTATTGGTTACTATTTATTTTATTATAGGCTTTATCTTCTTGAATCATTGGTGATGATGGCAAAGGTGGTGATTTGTTTAATGCCGTGTTTGAGTTAGTGGATAGTTCAGAATTGTTGTATTGGTTTAATGGATTTTCATAAGATTCATTTGAAAAATAATTAAAATCTTGGTTTTGTAGTGATAAATGTTGTTGTTGTATATGTTGTTGTATCTGTTGTCGCTGCGTCTGTTGTCGCATATGTTGTTGCATCTGTTGTTGCATCTGTTGTTGCATCTGTTGTTGCATATATTGCATCTGTTGCATCTGTTGTTGCATCTGTTGCATATATTGCATCTGTTGTTGTGTTATAGAAAATTGTGGAGGTGTTGGTGATTGTTGTGGTGTTTGATGTTGTATTTGTTGTATTGTGGGTGATTGTAAAGGTGGTGTTTGCTGTGGTATTATAGGAGATTTTTGTGGTGTTTGATATTTCATCTGTTGTATTATAGGTGATTGTTGTTGTTGTATTTGCTGTTTAGGTGGTGATTGTTGTTGTTGTTGTTGTTGTTGTTGTATTTGTTGTTGTGTTTGTTGTATTTGTTGTAGTTGTTGTAGTTGCTGTTGTGTAGGTAGTGTCTGATGGTGTGCTATAGGTAGTTGTTGTAATTGCTGTTGTGGATCTTTTTGTTCTTGTTGTTGGAAATCTTTTTTCTTTTGTTCGGGGTTAATATCTTTTTGTTCTTGTAGTTTTTCTTGTAATTGAAAATCTTTTTGTTCTTGTTTTGTATCTTTCTCAAGGTTCTGATATTGTTGTTGTTGTTGTTGATGTTGATATTGTTGATGTTGTTGCTGCTGTTGATGCTGTTGATGCTGTTGATGCTGTTGATGCTGTGGTTGTAATATATGTTGATACTGTTGATGCTGCTGATGCTGCTGATGCTGATGTTGGATATCATTATAACTTTCATCGAGTCTATGTTTTATTTCTTTGTTTTCATCTCCTCTATCAGGTTCTTTTTCTTTTTCTCGTTCTCTATTTCTATCTCGTTCTCTTTCTCTTTCTCTATTTCTATCTTTATATCTATCATCTGTGTCATCTCTTTCTCTTTTTCTCCTTTCATAGGGTATATGTTTTCCTTTTGTAAACTTTTTATTTAATAGTTTAAAATTTTTTTCCTGTTCACAAAAAAGAGATAATATTTTTTTGTATGTTAAACCTTTAATTTCTTCAGTTAAAATAAAAGTTGAAAGAATTTCTCTTGGTTCTAATGTAAATCTATATTTTTGGATAAAATCCTAAATAATAATTCATATAAATAATAATAATAATAATAATAATAAGTATAATAAGTATAAAAAATAATTATAAAGATTATAACTATAAAATTAATTTACTTTATACTGTCTTAAAAAAAGGTCTCTATCTTCTTGGGTAATTCTATCCATTTTTAAATTTTAAGTACCCAGTAGTATGGGATCGGCAAAATTTTTTATATCTTTACTTTTATTTATCTATCTATTATCTATTTTCTATTTAATTTATTTATTTATTTACTATTCACCATTTATCTGTTTGCTAATAATCGGTAAAAATTAAATTTAAAAATTATAAAAAAATAAATATAAAAAATTTAAAAAAAATTAAAAAAATATTTTTTTTAAAATTAAAAAATTTGGGGGTATACATTTATTTACATTTTAATTTTTGTTTTTATAGTGTTTAATAATTTAATCATCAGTTTCAAATGAATCAGATTCATTAGATTCAGAATCAGAATCAGATTCTGATTGTTGAATTTTTCTTAATCTTTTTGCGGCAGGCTTTTTTGGGGCAGGTGGTTTTTTTGAAGCGGGTGGCTTTTTTGAAACTGGTTTTTTAATTGATTTTTTAATTGTTTCTGATGTCGAATCCGAATCACTTTCGCTATTGATACTTTCTCTATTGTCACTTTCGCTTTCACTTTCACTTTCACTATTGTCATCTTCACTACTTGATTCAATTTTTTTAATTTGTTTTCTAATTGGGGTTTTAACTTGTCTAGTTGGCATTCTTGGTGTGGTTATTGTTTTTTTTGTACTTATTCCTTCGTCTGAAGAAATATCCATTTTGTCGCTTTCAGATTGACCCGATTCACTGTGTTCTTCGCTACTGTCATTCTTTTTATTTATTGTTTTTTTAGTTGGGGTTTTTGAAGATGCTTTTGCTGAAACTTTCTTTTTGGCAGGTGCTTTTTTTGAGGGTTTTGAGGGAGTTGGTTTTGCAATATCTTGTTCCATACTATCTTCACCAGGGTTATTTGTCTGATTTCTTGTTGATTCGATTTTATTTTCTAACTCGTCTAAAATTTGTTTAATTTCGTTTGATTTCGAAAAGGTTTGATGTTTTTTGGTTTTACTAATCACTAACAAAAGGTTATTGTATACTTCATTATCAAACAGCTTGTCTTGATAAAGTTTGAAATGTTCCAATAGTTTTTTTAAGCTTTTTTCGTTAAAATTTAATAGTTGAAGGCAATATGAAATATTTTGAGATTCGAATATTGTTTTGGACACTTTAAAACGGAGTATTAATTTTTCAATTAATGTTTCATTCTGTTTATCTTTTTCAATAAAAGAGAATAAATACTTTAAAATGTTTTTGATTGATTCTTTTTGGATTGGTAAAATATTACTATTACTTTGTGTGCTTGAAATATTTGATAAGGTGGGTGAAGATGTGGGATTTATGGGTGGTGATTGAGGTAATGGTGTAGAAGAGGATGAGGTAATATTACTGCTGCTTGTTATTTTTCCGATAATATCTGGTAATGAGTTATATAGGTTATTGCCTTTTGATGATAATGTTGTAAAGAATAATTTTGCAATATCTGAAATCCTTGAATCTGGATCTTCTAAACAAATTGCCATTTCACTAATTTGACCTTTTACTTTAATCATATCATTTAAAATTAAATGAGTTAAAACCATTAATGAATTTTTTCTTGCTTTTGGATCAGGATCTCTAAGTCTACTATAGATTTTCGATGTCCATGGTTCAACTAAATTTGGGAATCTAAATGCTAAATCACCCAAACCAATAATAATATTTGATCTAATAACTTCTGTTTCGCAAGTTTCTAAAAGGGTAAAAAGTAATTGAAGATTTTGTTCACAAAAATTTGGATCAACACTCATAAATTTTGAGAGTGTTAAAACTGCACTTGTTTGAAGTGATTCTTGATCGAATAAATTATTTACATTTGAACAAATTGCTATTACCAGTGGTTTGTATAGACCAATTAAATTGTTATCAGATAAAATATCTGCTTCGGCTTGTTGTTGGATTTGCTCTGCTTCAGTTTCTGCTTCTGCTTGATCTGTACCCAATTCTTTTTCGAGTGATGATTTCTTTGATGTGGTTGCCTTTTGCTTTTCATTTAATGATTGTTGATATTTGGCTCTTTTCTTTTCGCTTTCAATCTCTTCGACATAAACTAATTGTTTAACTGCAATATGACCTAATACAAATATAAATCTTGAAAGAGTTAAAGAATCAATTTCACTTAGAGCACCATTGGTTAAGGTTAAATTAATTTGTTTTGAAATTGTTTTAATAATATCACTTGCAATAATATCTGGTTGTTCTGATAAAATATAAATAGTATTTATAGCTTGTTCTGTAAACATATACCACTTGTTGTTGTTGATATTTTCGTTACTATCATCTGTTATTTTGTTTAATGGTTGTGTTATATAATAAACTAAACGTTCAAATAAATGTTGATTGTTTTTAAATCTTGGTTGTATAGTTGGTTCATTTGATTTTGATGTTGGATTAGCTGATGAGGAGTGTTGTTGCTTTGATCTTAATTTCTGTAAGGTAATGCATGCATAACGCGGTAGATAGTCATCAGTTTTATTTTCTAAGCCAAGGTGAATTAATGCATCTATTTTATCTTTAACAATAGTCGAATCTACGTTAGCTGCCATTGAAAGTATAATTAAAGCACCACGTCTATCGTATTTGGAAATTTGAATATTCTTTGGGGGTGATTTGTTTAAAAAGATATCCCATAAAACTCTAATGACATCTTGGTCTATCAATTTCTTTTTCATAAATTCAATGATTAGTTCTTCTAACGATGTGGTTTCGCCAAGAGTGGCACTTAAAGTTTGACCAATTAAGTTTTTTGCTATTAACCAACAAGCTCTAGAATGTGAATTTGGTTCGCTAATCTTTGGTTCGTTAATTAGCAATTCGTTGAATGCTTTGATTGATTCTTCTTTAATTGATGGCTCTTTATTCCAAATTAGGGATAACATTTTATTTGTTGCTTCTTTTGATTTATCGATTTTAAATTTATGTGATACTTCAATGAAATGGATTGATTCGATAACATCGAATGAACTCGTGCTTCCCATTAATTGATAAATTGTGTCCATTGCCTGGTTGATCATTTTAATGAATTTAATTGACTGGCTAAGATATGTAGTTAAATGTGATACATAGGATGGCAAACGATCTGGTTTAAAAATTTTGATTCCTTCAAATGGTCTTAATTTTGAAATAATATTAAAAAATTGCTCTCCATTGATTTTTATATTTCTGTAAACAAAATCATCTTCAAGTTTTTCGTCTTCTTCAGTTGGATACTCTTGTTTAGCCTGCCCTTCTTCATAGTTTGGTAACTCATCGTCTTCTGGGACTTGTTGTGATAATACTACATCGCCTGCATTTACAATAGAACCATTCTGTTGTTGTCGATCTTTTTCTTTTTGTTTTCTTAAAATTTGAACGGAGACATTGATTAATGAGTCTAATCTATCTTTTTTTTCTTTAAATAATTCCATTGAGAGGTTGTCATTGTATGGATTTGAGTCTAAAAGGTTCAGTAAGAGAAGTATGGCTCTTTTTCTAACTTGAACATTCTTGTCTGATAATCTTTCAATTGCAACTTTAGTTATCTCCAGATACTGGTTCAAAAGATCTTTTGAGGATACCCAATTATTTACAACTAAAAGTGATAAGGTCTTTAATACACTGCTTCTACAATAGCCATTGACATCTCTTACACGGTCAAATAAAATATTTAATAAATCCTGTTTGTCATTCTCTTTTTTCTTTCTATCTTCTTCTTTTTTGATTTTTTTTTCTTCGTTATCGCTATTTGTTCCATTGCCTTCATCTTCAGAGTTATCATCTTCATCTTCTTCATCATCTGCTTCGCCATTACCTTCACCTAATGCTTTTCCAATTAAAAAACCAATAGACTCGGTTACGGCATTACGCATTAAATATGACTCAGAATCTAAATGTACAACTAATAAACTTATAAATGGTAAAACTGACTTGGGTAGACGTTCCGTTAACTCTGATAAAAACTTTGCCAGATTTTTAAAACCGCTGGTATCTCTTTGATCTTTTTGTTTACCAATCTCCCTAATTACATCAGAGATTAAAAATGTAGATTTGTTCTTTTCAATTGTCATCTGAGATGGTTGACCATTTTGAATCCTTTGAAGTTTTTCATTACGTTGTTGACGTCTATGGAATTGTTGAATAAATTTATAAAGATCAGCACAATGAATTGACAATGCTTCATTGGTATGCAACAAGTTGATGATTTTACCAGTAAAGTTGAATGAGTGATTGTACTTTAAAATTAATATTGCTAAAATTTGAAAAATTAAATTCTTTATACCCTTATTACGCAAATTATGGATTTGTTCAAACATTCCATAGGCAATCTTTGATATTAAATTGATAAACTCTTCTTCTGGGTACTCCAGTCTCCATATTTGTGATAGATTTAATTCTAATAAATTGATTATACTGGTCAAAATTAATATTTTATCTTCGTCCTTTTCAAATAATTCAATAGTAGTCGATTTCTTAGATTTTGATGTCACAGTGGAAGTTGATTTTTTTGATCTACTTGGTTTTTTTGATTTAATAATCTCATCTTCTTCACTATTTTCAATTGCATTTGTTATTGTTGGTGCTGTTGTGCCGCTATTTGAATGATTTGCAATTTGATAAGAAATATAATGTTCAATAAAATACATGTACATTTTAATTGAGTTTCTGTATAATAAACACTTTGATTTATAATTTAAAACTTCATCGTCATTATCATCTTGGTTTTCAATTCTATTATTATTATTATTATTAAATTCTTTCTTGATTTCTGTTGATAAACTTTCTAAACCAAATTTTAAAATTTTAATAATTTGATTTCTATAGTCAACTTTTAACTGTTCGATATGTGAAAGCAATGAATATAACGAATCAAAGCAACTATGACTGATAATATCGCTAGGTTCTTTTTTAATTCTTTCATTGATTGCTATTTCAAAATATATAAATTATTAATAAATTATTTATTTTTTTTTCAAAAATTATTTAAAGTGGACTTACCATCTATTGTGCTTAATATAAAACTATCATTTTGTTCTATTATATTTAAATTGTTTTTTACTGTATATTTATCATTTGATACTAAAGATATATCTTCAAAGTGAATAGGTATTTGAAATTCTAACATTTAGTATTTATTATTGTATTGTATTATTATATTATTATATTATTATAAATATTATTATTATTCATGGGTTTATGTTTTTAAATTAATTTTAAAAATAAAAAAAAAATTTTAAGCGCTTTGGGTAAAAAATAAATAAAATTAAAAAAAAAAAAAAATTTTATTTTATTTTTTTTAATTTTTTCAAATATTATTGTTTTTACAGGAAAGCGATTTAATTAAAAGGTTTGTTATGTATGTATAAGTCAAATATTTGTGCATATTATTAGATTCTCGAGAATTTGTGTTTTTATTTATTTATTTTTTTTTTTTTTTTATTATTTTTTTTTTTTTTTTTTTCTTTTAAAATTGGGATTTTTTTTTTTTTTTTTTTTTTTTTGATTTTTTTTTTTTGATTTAAAAATAATTTTTTTTTTTCATTTTTATTGTGGAGCGAATCTAATACCCTAAAGTTTTTGCAATGAAACTAATAATAAAACTAATTTTAATATTTACAGTAATCATATATTATTCCAGTTCAATTCAAATTATTGGGGCTCATAATAGTGATAAAAACAATAATAATAATAATAGTATAAAATTTAAAACACTCAAATCATCACTAATGAAAAAATACACAGAATCAGGTATTCCAGTAATTCAAGAGCACTTAAAACATATTTTAAAAGAACGTGTTGTGGATACAGAGTCTCATAAAGAAGTACAACAATATATTATCAGTCAGTTTGAAAATAGAAAATTAGAGAATATAGAGGGAATAGACGATGAGGATTTAGAAGAATATCCATTTGAAAATGTTTGGAATATTGAATTGGATCAGTTCAAAGATACCACCCCATTAGGCGAAAAAACATTCACAAATATTATAATATCCTCAAATTCTATAAAAACCGATCCACACTCACAATCATTAATTTTGTCGGCTCACTACGATTCAAAATATTTCGAAGAGTTTTCATTTTTAGGTGCTACCGATTCTGCTGTTCCATGCTCTATGCTAATTGATTTGGCCCATTCTTTAGAGCACCAAATTATAAATTCAAACAGTATGTATTACATTATAAATAAATAAATAAAAAATTTACTAACTTTTTTTTTTTTTGAAATTAGAAAAAATTATTTTAATATTTTTTGATGGTGAAGAAGCATTTAAACATTGGAGTGATACTGATTCAATTTATGGCGCAAGACATTTAGCCTCAGTATTAGAAAATAGAGTTATTGAGCATAAAAAAACATCAAAATCCTTTTATGAATTGGTTGATTGTTTAATATTAATCGATTTAATTGGTGTATCAGATCCAAAATTCTACCAATTTAGAAAAGATACCGAAGATTTATTTTTAAAACTATCTGATATTGAAGAAAAATTATCCTTAAAAAGATTGTAAGTAAAAATATTCAAAATAGATTACAAAAATAAGTTAATTAACAATTTAAACAATATTATTATAGAATTCAACCAAAAGCAGGTAGATATTTCAATAATAGATATTTAACAGGCGATATCCAAGATGATCGTAAGTAAACAATTGTAATATCAATAAATAATAAATGAATTAATATTAATTAAAATTTTTTTATTTTTATTTTTTATAGACGTTCCATTTAAAAAACATGTTAAAACACTTCATATTATACCATATCCATTTCCAAATACCTGGCATACAGAGAAAGATAACTACTCTATTTTAGATTTTGATACCATCGATGATATTTTAAAAATTTTCAAAGTATTTGTTGGTTCAACCCTTTAAAAAAATATTCAAGGAAAAAAATCAAATAAATAAAAGTGTAATAACTTTATATTTAAAATTAATCATTATCTAATCTAAAAGCTGAGATATCTTTTTTTTTTTTTTTTTTTTATTTTTAGATTTTTTTTTTAAAAAAAATTTATTTTTTATTAATTTTTTATTTTTTATTTTATTTATTAATAAAAGTTATAATCATGAATAATAATAATAATAATAATAATAATAATAATAATAATAATATAAGTGGCAGTAATAGCATTGATAGTAATAATAATCTATTGTTTTTAAAAATTTTAAAAAATAAATATTTAATGCATAAAATATGTGAAAATTTTAAATTAAAACATGTTTATACATTCGACAGATTAATAGATGTATATCAAATATTAGAAAATTATAGAAATGGAATTGAAATATTGAAAGAAAAGGTCAAATTAAAAAGTTTTTTAAATTTTGAAAATAAATTAGCATTTGAATATATAGGTGAAAAAAGAAATGGGTTATTGAGTGTGTATAATTCAATTTATAAAAAAGATAATAAATTATTTTACAACAGATTATTCACAAATTACAAACACCTATTTATGAACATTGAAGAGTCATTAGATTTAATTATATCATGTTCAAATAAAGTTGCACTATACGAATTTGTATCAGTATTCAAAGTGGCCACTAAAACAATTATTAAAAAACTTAAATTAATATTCAATGAAAATACCATATCAGATATCCAGCGTGCCAAGTTTTGTATTTCAGTTTATGAAAGATATATTGTGAATTATATTCAGAATGGGTATATTGAAAACAAATGGTTTAATAAAATCAATACAACACCAGCATCTCGTTCTAAAGAATTTGGAAAAAATTTAAATTTTAATATAAATATATTTTCATTTTTAAAATTCAAACATATAATTCAAATAGTACATACATTCCCTAAAATAGTAAATATTAAACAAAGAAAGGACGATATTAAGTTTTTAAATCAATTTTGTGAAATTTACCAATTTAGTAAAAAGCAGCTAAATTCAAGTGTTGTAGAGCTTATAACACCATTATCAGTATTAATAGAAGGAAATGAAGAAATTAATTTTAAAAATATACAGTTTTTCAAAGATATGGATCAAAATGTAAAATTAAAAACAATAGTATATAAATACTTAGAAATTTATAGTCTCGATTTATATTCAGTATTTGAAAAGCCACCAATCTTTTATTTTCTTTTTGAAAATAGGCAAGAGATCCGATATCAAGTTGGCATATTTTACTTTATATATATAAATGACTACGAATTGGAAGGTATTTTGAAACACAATGTCGATGTGAAATTTATAAATCAACTAATCAAAGATATGTCAAGTTTCAGAGATTCACAAATACTTTTTTTAAAATGTATTTTAAAGAGCAACAACATGAAATTAATAGAGTATATTAACGAAAACAATAACATATTTTTAAATGGTTGCCAAGAGATTCTTATGGGTATTAATTCAAAAGAGGTATTACTATATCTAATGAACGATAGTAGAAATAAATTTTTGCTTTTAGGTTTTGACAACTATAACTTTTTCTCTAATCAAGAGGTGTTAGATGTATATCAAGAGGAGTACTCAAATAGAACAGGTAAAAAACTTGACTATAAATTACGTTCTAGTAATTCAACAAATTATCCTCCCAAAATGGTGCTTCAGTGTTTATTAAGAGCTATTAGAAATCCACTACACTACACCCTACCTTCTAGTATGGTTCTAAACAACTATGGCGATTTATTTAACTGCTTTGTTTTTTATAATAATCAAGATATTATAACATCTCTTTTAGAAACCTTAAAGTTTACCGATTTAAAGTTAAAGCCAATCGTAAGAAATAAATTCGAACTGCCCAAAGGTTATAAATTTGCATATTGGTTATTCGAACATTGCTCAAAGTTACGAGAAATACCAGAAATCTATCTGGATCCAAGTTCTTATGAAGATGACGATGACGATATATTTAATAATAATAATGATGGTTATGAGGATGATGAATTAAGTGACGATGATACAGAACAAGATAATCAGTATTATTTAAATAATCAAGATAATGACACAATGGTTTTAAAATTAGATTGCAATGGTATACCAAAAGATAATCCAATAACAGTGTTTTTAACAACTTCAATTTGCCTAAATTTATTATATTGCTCTGGAAGATATAGCGAAATTTTAGAGTTATTAGAAACCCCAATTAAAAGAAGATTATGTTTAATATCATCATTAATAAACAAAACACTCTACTCTAATTGCAGTATTCAATTTATCGAGATGTTGTTTGACAAGTATTTCAGTAACACATTAAAGGGTACAAATCTCATAGCAAGATTCTTTATTTCAGTAATATCTAGCAACAACTTTCCTTTGTTTAAATTTCTAGTTTCAAAATATCAAATTATCCATAATAATAAAGTAGCAATTACCTTTATCAATTTAGCAATCGAACGGGATCATGTAGAAATTACAGAATTTTTATTAAAATACACAAATTATTCGAAATTAAGTTTAGACTCTTTTTTAGAATTAAAAAAAAGACAAAATAATTCATTAATCAAACTAAATTTATATAATAAATTTATATAAATAATAAAAAAATGTAATTTATAAACATATAAATTTCTAAATTATTCTTTATATTTTTAGTTTTTTTACATGTTTTATTGAGTATAAAGAAACATTTTATTTTTTACATATAGTGTTCCTTAGAGGAACAAGTTTTATGGTAAAAAAGGGGGTTAAATGAATTTTTTTTAATTTTTACAATTTTTTATATTATTTAAAATTTCATTTACCCCATTTCAATTTGTGAACAATAATTATTTTTTAATTTTTTTAAAATACTATTATTTTTCAAAACAATATAATAAGATATAAATGTCTAAGATAGTATCTGTATTTGGTGCAACTGGTTCACAAGTAGGTATTAGTATATTTCAAACTTAAATATAAAAATATTAATTTCAAACTTTTTTATTAAGGGGGGTGCTGTTGTAAACTCATTATTAAAAGATGGTACATTTAAAGTACGTGCTCTTACAAGAAATACTCAATCACAATCAGCAAAACATTTAAAAAGTTTAGGATGCGAAGTTGTAAAATGTGATGTAACCGATTCAAAAAAAGAAATAGAGCAAGCTTTAAGAGGAAGTTATGGCGTTTTTTTGGTAACTTTTAGTGCATTTTTGTTTGAAAAAGAAGCAATATATGGTAAGACTGTTGTTGATGCTGCTTTGGAAGCTGGGGTTCAACATTTTGTATTTAGTTCATTACCAAATTCAAAGAAAATTACTAGTGGGAAAATTGTTATTGAAGAATTTGATTTAAAGTACGAAATTGAAGAATACCTTAGAGACATCTCAAAAAAGAATCCATCGTTTAAATCATCCTTTGTAATACCACCTTTTTACATGCAAAATTTCGATCAAGCCAATCCATTATTTACAATAAGAAAAAACAAAGATGGCAACTATTATCTTGAAATTGCTGTAGATCCAAAATCAAAGCACCCATTTGATTTAATTGATATCAATGACATGGGTCCAGTCGTTGTAGAAATACTTAAAGATCCAAAGAAATATTCAAATCTCTCAATTTTCTTAAATGGTGATGCTCTAAGTAGTGAACAAATATGTGAAATTCTCAGTAAGGAAACAGGAAAACCCATCATATTACAATACATTCCACCAAAAGAATATGAAAAAGTTGGTAATCCTATAGTTGCAAAAATGTTAGATTTTTGTAATAACTATGGTTTTGATGACAACTTTACCTTAGCTTCAAAAATAACAAAATTAACATCATTTAAAGAATATCTTCAAAAAAACACTATTCATTTAAAATAGAGATTAAATAAATAAATAAATTTTTATTTTTAACTTGTTTTTTTAAAACTGAAAAATATTTAAATAATTTTAAGTGATATATAGGTTTTAAATAAACATAAATTTATAATCAGAGGGAATAATGTTTTTCTGCCATTATTAAAAATAAAAAAATAAAAAATAATAAAAATAAAAAAAAAATAAAAAAAAATAATTTAATAAAAAAAAAAAATTTTGATTTTTTTTTATATTTTTTATAAAACTAAAAAATCAATAAATCAATATTTTAAATAATAATGAATAAAAACTTGAACATTCATCAACCTAAAAGATGGGATTTGGGTGGAAATTTTTTAATAAATTCAGTACAACCAAAGAAATTTAATATTAATAATTTTAATGCAATGTTTTCAGCAGATGTTTTAAGTCAAACCATCAAGGATAAAGACAAAGAAATGACTATATTAGATATTGGAGGTGGATATGGAACATTGTCATTGTATGCATATGATAAATATAAGAATGCAAAGTTTATCTCTAGTGACTTTTCACCTTCAATGATTCAAGTTTTAGATAAATTCATTAACGAGTTAGAAATCAGTAACTTTGAAAGCAAAGTAATGGATGGTCAAAATTTAGAGCAAATCAAAGATTCATCAATAGACTATACATTCTCAACCTTTGGTCTAATTTATTTCCCAGATATACTTCAAGGTATGAAAGAGATGTTTCGTGTTTTAAAACCGGGTGGTAAAACTGGTATTGCTTCATGGTGTACAGATGCATTTTTACCAGCTGCATTCCAACAAACTATGAATGCACTTTTGGGCAATAGTGTTTCAAATCAAGCAGTTCTTTCACTCTCTGATAAACAAGTTTTTGAAAATAAATTAAAAGAAGCGGGCTTTGTCAATATAGAGATCAATAGGGTACAACATCCAATGGAGGTTCAAGAGATTTCAGATTTGCTCAAACACACCTCAATCAATCCAGTTTATCAAGATTGTATCAATGCTCTTCCAGAAGATAAAAAGCTAATTTTTAATGAAACATTTATGAATGTCTCAAATAAATTGCTTTGTGATCAAACCAGAAACCAAAATGGAAAATTAGAATTACCATCATATTCTTACATTGCCACAGGTCAAAAACCACTCTAATAGAATTTACAACTCAATTTTACAAATCTCCATTTAAAAATGAATACATTTTTTTTTATAAAAAATATTCAAAAGTTTGGATATAAATAAATTTTTTATAATGTACCTTTTTAAAAAGATATGCAAATTAAAAAAAAAAAAAAAAAATCAGTTATTTTTTTTATTTTTTTTTATTATTTTTTTTGATGACATAATTTATAGTTTTGGGGTAATGGAAAAAATATAAAATTTCTTTTTCTGACTCAGTTCTTATTTACGAAGTGTTGTTAAGTGTTTTGATTTTAATTAAAAAATTATCATTCCCATAAAAAAAAATAATATAGCGTATTTATTTTTTTTATATTAACACACCCACGCTATAAATAAAAATTAAAAATTTTTTTTTTTTTCATTTTATTTCATTTTTTTTAAATAATACTATAAATATAATGAATAAACCTATAAACTCTCAGGTATCAAAAGGATGGGATTCAACAGCCGAAGTTTTTGCAAAATATATTTCACCAGCTAATATCAGTACTGGCTTTTCAACTTTATTTGCAATTGATGCACTCAACGCTACCATTGAAGATCCAAATAAAGAAATGACTATCCTCGATATTGGTTCGGGTACTGGCGGATTATCACTTTATGGTACTTCCAAATACAAGAACGCCAGATTCATCTCTACAGATTTCTCACCAAAAATGATTCAAATATTAGATACATTCATTAAAGAGCTAAACATACAAACTATTGAAAGCAAAGTAATGGATGGTCAAAACTTGGAACCAATTAAAGATTCATCAATAGACTATACATACTCAATTTTTGCACTTATATTTTTCCCAGATATAGTTAAAGGTATGAAAGAAATGTATCGTGTTTTAAAACCAGGTGGTAAAACTGCAATTGGCTCTTGGTGTTTAGATTCATTTTTAATCAAGGTTTTTCAACAAACTATGGATGAACTTTTAGGCAACAACAGCTTTAAACAAGTTGCTCTTTCACTCTCTGATAAACAAGTATTTGAAGATAAATTAAAAGAAGTTGGTTTCGTTAATATAGAAATTAAAAGAGTGCAACATCCAATGGAAATACAAGAAACAACCGATTTAATTAAAATGTTCTCTGTTAATCCAGTTTATTTTGACTGTTTAGAAGCTCTTCCAGATGATAAAAAGCCATTATTAGATCAAACCATCATCAATGTATCCAATAGATTACTCGAAGGTCATAAAAGAAATCAAAATGGAAAATTAGAACTACCATCATTTGCCTATATTGGTATTGGTCAAAAAAACTAAATAAAATTTAAATGTTTAATAAATTAACAAATAAATTAATAAATAAAAAAAGGAGTTTCGTATTTTAATTAAAATTTTATTTTATTTTATTTTTTTTTTATTTTTTTTTAATATTCAACTTTTTTAAAATTATTTATAAATTGAGTGTATAAAAATAAAATTTGATAAATTAAAATTAAAAATAAAATTAAATATATGTCGAGAGTGATGTGAGTTGGCATTAATATTGAAAGCATATTATTGAAAATATGTATAATAATTGGTGTATAAATTGTTTGGTCTCTATAGAAGAACAATGATGAATTCATTCCAAATCCTATGCCAACAACTGTTTGAGCAAACACATAGTAAATTGAAAAATACCCATGAATTAAATTTAATAAATGGAATACTCCAAATAATACACTTGGTACCAAAATACAAATAAATAAATTTTTACATCTGATTAAAAAATAAAAATAATAATATTATTGATTGTTAGTAATTATTTTTTTTTTTTTTTTTTTTTATATATACATATATATTGATTATATGATATATAATATTATGTGTGTGTATTTTTATTTTTATTTTTATTTTTATTATTATTATTATTATTATTTTTATTATAATTACCTTTTTACCATAGAGTAGAAAACAACACCCCTAAATAATAGCTCTTCATAAATTGGTCCCACCAATACAAATACTATAATTTTATAAAAATCAATATTTGACACATTATTATAAAATTGAGATTTTAATTCTGAAAAAGTTAAAAACTCTTTTGGTGAAGCCTGACTGTTCTTTATTAAATTGTTAAAATTAAAAAACCAAGAATCTGTGTAGTACTGGTAAAAAACAACACACAAAAATAAAAACAATTCTATTGATAAAAATTTTAATAATAATTTAAAATCAATTGTTATCTTTTTAAAAATTCCTAACCTATTTTAGTTAAAAAAAAAAATTAAAAAAAAATTAAAAAAATTAAAAAATAAAAATAAATTCAGTTAATATTTTTTTTTTTTTAGAATTGATATTTTTGGGCTTTTGGGGTTGTATGTGGGTTGGCGTTTGTATTGGGTGTGTTGTGGGGGGGATGTTATGTGTCTTTTAATTATTATACAACCAAAAAAAAAAAAAAACAAAATCTGAGTTTTTGAGATATTGATAAATTTTTAATAAAAAAACCACTTACCATTTTGGTGTTTTTAAAGTATATACATTTTGATGAAGTTGTTGCTGTTTATTTTTGTTATTATTAGTTAAAGATTGTTTAATTCTTTTATTATAATTGATTGAATTTTTAATTGATTTTAAGCTTAAAAGGGAGTTGAATCTTATTAGAATATAGAAAATATTTAAAACTAAGCTGATAAATAAAATTTGATTATTGGTGATAGTGGGTAAAGAGGAGGATGATGTATTAATAGGAGCAGTGGTAGTGGTATTTGTTAAATCTTGTGGTGATGATTCTTTTTGTTGAACGATTGATTTTTCTGGTGAAAAGAAAATTATTATTGGTTCGATTATGAATATTATTATATAATTTATAATATTTGAAACAAAAACCAATTCTAATACTCTGCAAACACCTTCAATAATTGCAATTAAATTTAGAAATTTACTTCCAAATTTAGAATTATTATCATTATCATTATCATTATTATTATTATAATTATCATTATCAATACTATTTGATTCATTTTCACTATAATTTTCATCTGTATCTGTTGTGTCACTATCAAAACCACTATTATCTATACTGTTGTTAGTATGATTATTATCATAAATATTATTGTCGTTCAAAAGTATATGTTCATTATTATTTTGTTGGTCATCACTATTTTTTATATTATCAATATGTTTAGCGTTTTTTTTATTGTTATTTTTGGGGGGGTTATTATTATTTTTATTATTTTTGTTTTTATTTTTTATTGTGGTTGTTTTTAGTGGATTATCATCAAGGTCAATATCACTACCACCACCACCACCACCACTACTTCTATTTTTAATAATATGATGTTTTTTCATATTGATCAAATTCTATTTTCATTTTACAAAAAACAATTGACCACAAAAAAAAATTTTTTTTTTAATTTTTTGAAAAAAAATTTCCAAAAAAAAAATTGAAAAAAAATTAAAAAAATATAAATTATATTATTTTTTTTAAATTAAAATTTAATATTT